>NC_039271.1:14055884-14276586 GCF_003368295.1 Carassius auratus
TATATTTTGAGTCTAAACTTATTTACTTATATTGTTCAAAAAAAGAAATATTTAGCATTTAATCAAAATGCATATTAAAATAATAAATTTATTTTACTTGAAGTACATTTTGTACTACAGTTTAGCATTTTTAAGGTTTGAATTAATTAGAAAAATATACTTCCTTATGCCTGTAAATTTGGCAAAAAAAAAAAAAAGAATATATAGACAATATAGTGGGGTTAAAACACCACTTTAATAGTTGATTATTTATAATCTCTTATTAAGCCATCTTTCATTTGTAATGAAGTCAAGATTTAGGGTCCTTAAAAGCATTTTTAGATTTTAGGGTAAAGTGCTTCCACATTTGTTTACATCCGATGCCTTTAAAATACACAATTGCAATAATCATAAAGTGCTGCCGCAGGGCTCATTTGTGATTTCAGCCTGTTTTAGGATATTTTGGAAGATCCCAGTGCCTTTGAAACAGTTTGAGACAAAGGCCCACACGTGATCACTAGAAGACATTCAGAGTGGTTTAGAACTTAATAAAGGCTGAAAGTGTGTAAATGTTTGTTTTGCTTGATGTTGCACAGTGTCGAAAAATATTTTTCGGTCATGTCCTTAGCAAGCATTTTACACAATTTGTGTATCTTCCATCTCGACTAACATCACACCAAAGCAAGTGGCTCTTTTGAAGGGGAAGTCCCTTGCATGTGCAATAATGATCAAGATTTGCTTGCTGTTGGGGGACACTGTTAGCTGTAGGGCTTACCTGAAAAAAACAACAACAACACTGTATATGATCCAATGAAGTGCCGTGCTAAAAACCGGTTATGTTTTGTTTCAGCTTTGGTATCATGTTCAATTCCTATGTGAATGGAATGCTTCTGAGCAAGTACCTGAGGCTCTTGTACAAAAAAGCAATCGATAATCATTCATTTTCATCTAAATAACTATTGAAATCTATATATTATACACTCCCTGTGGTTCTGTAGTACATTTATTTGGCTCTCCAAGGATTTGAGCTATAGCAAGACACTTTTGTCAGTTAGTTTACTCGGAATACTTTTATTGCTGTGCCAATAAACAATTACCTCATGTTAAAGCTTTGCGTACAGTCAGAATGAAAGTGTTCATGTTTTGTATTTTTCTGTGCATTGTGTTAAAACTGGTTTTAGTTTGAATGTAATGTTAATGTAGTGTAAAATACAAGCAAGCACAGGCTTGGGAATGAAAAACATGGAACGTAACAGCTGATTCCCTCATAAACTAATAATGCTTCCTAAAAGGTTTTTTTTTTTGCCATTTTGGGCTCATCAACATGAAGATGGTACATATTTAATAACACAGATTATTGTAGCTTTGTACTCTTGTTGTGACACCTCAACACTGCACAATTAATGATGTGCCCAAAACCTGCATAAGGCAGTTTATGATTGTAGGAAGGCATGAAATTAGACGTTTGCTTCTAAGATGCCCATCTAAATAGACCTGGAAAAATGCTAGGAGGAAAAAACTATTGTCAGACAACTGGGTGTGTTCCGATTATGGAATTATGATGGGAAAATCTTATCAGACTATCATGTGCAAACATTTTAAAATGCAGCGTAACACCTTTGTTTTGCAATTTGGTTTAAAGGTAAATAAATAAATAAGCAAGCCGCTCTTAACAGTTAAATGAATATAATAAAGGAACAAACAAAGTGTTTAGCTTGTCTTAAGATTGAAAGGAATAAAACAAATTTGCCTTTGTAATCAAAACAAACAAATAAGTAAATGAATGAATGAATGTTTTGGCTGCTTTTAAGGTTTGAAGTAATACAACTCATTCGCTTTTATAATTCACAATTTTAGCTGCTCCTAAAGTTAAAAAGAATGCTACTAAAGCAACAAAAGCACAACTCCGTTAAGGTTTGGGCATGCTGTTAGCCTGCTCTAATTGTATAGAAGACCACAAATGGTTTGCCATAAATCTCTGCCATTAAATATACAAAGTAAACAAGCCAGGCCTGACGAGAACAATTAGAGCTGTATTGTTTTCTTCCCCAGAATCAGTAAGCCACGTTAGAGCTCAACTGTACCAGGCAGCTTAAGCGATCTGTTTACCTGTGCAGCCACTTCGGGAACTTATTTTGATTGAGTGCCAGTAAATAAAGAAGTTGAATAGGAGCTGTGTTGTGGTTATACTGGCCTTCCCTCATTGGGTTTGGTGTTAATGGTCCTTTTGAATAGGGGTTGAAGAGAAGGGGAAGGAAAGCAGCTCTTTGTTTGAAAAAGATAAAGCCCTTGCTACTGCTTCGCCAGAAAATGTAAATACTTTGGCAGGCGTGAAACGCATACATCAATTCATAAACCGGTGGGAAAATGTACACAAAGATTTTGAGAAAGATAGCGTGGAAGAAGAGAATGCAAAACAAGGCTTATTTAAAGGCCATGGATTTATATTTTGATAAAGTTAATCATTCAATCATTGTTTACTTATTTTATTGTTAAGTGCTCAGTTGTCCTTCTGTAAATTCAGATGTCAAACAGAAATGAGTCACTATGTCACATTTCTACTGCTAAACAGGGTTTTCTTTAAATGCTGAAGATTAAAGTGCCGATGTAATTACCTTGTGAGTTTTCATCCACTTCAAGCTGTTTCCCACCTTTTATCATCCGCTGCAGACAGGAAACTATTCCAAGGTTTGCCACAGATGTTCAAAAGCAGTTAAACCCTGTCAACAGTGGAAGAAAAAAGGTTTGAAAAAAATGTAAACAGCTACAGTGTACAAAGGTTCTTAAGAAAATCTCCCAGCAATGAAACTTAACTTTGCATTACATTTACATTTTATTTTTTACTGAGCCCAAACTTGAGTGTGTGTGTGTTTGAAGTTTCATTGATATGCTTGGGGTCAGTACGATTTATATGATTTGATTTGAAAGAAATGTATACTTTTATTCACCAAGGGTGCATTAAATTGGTCAAAAGTGACAGTAAAGACATTTCTAAAGTTTCTATTTCAAAGTTCTAGTTCAAAATTCTTTTGAAGTTTTGAGGATTTCATAAAAAATTTATTATGCTATCCCCCCGCATATTAGTAGAACTTCTGATGGTAAAAGTTTTTACAGATGTATAAGACGTGACAGCTGTTTTCTTTAGTAGATGATTTATATATTTTTCATTTGAATTCATGGAAGTCTGACTGTAATTAATACCGTTCAAATTAAAACATGTATTGTTGTTGTTCCTAATAAAGCATTAAAAGTTACCCACTAAAGCCCATTGTTACTGTCATTTGGTGATTGACAAGTACATTATTTTCATTTTGGACATGCACATGTTCATTTACTGTACTCAGGAGATCATCTGGTTTTGGTGAGGTTTGGAGCACTATTTGGAGGTATTCATTATATTATGATATGAAAGACTGTTTTCTAAATTCAATTAATGTGAAGTGTACAGACACAGCAAATATCACAGCATATGACGATGTAAATGAGAGGAGAACATACATTTTTATACATTTTGCCAGTATAACTTTTTAATTATTGTAAGAGAGATTGGTTGTTGACACAGCTTGGGGCCATAGATTTCCACCCAAAAACGCACATTTCAAGCATATTGACTAGTTGCCAGAACACAGCGGTAATCTCAGTCGACTGAAGTGCTGAGGTCTCATAAAATTGACCTGGTTCTTTTCTCAGTAAACCTCTTTATTTTAACTCTCTGCACACCTGAAAGGGGAACTACAGGAGCCAGTCAGTTGATATTTAAAACTTGTGTCATGAGAAGGTGACATGAACGAACTGCTGAAGAACTTCGAACAACACATGGCAAAAAGGAATAAAACACATTAAAATGGAACAGGATATGAATGATATGCCGCCTTCTTGACAGATACACAAAGTTTGTACACAAGATTTTCATTTTTCTCATTTACACATCACTAATGCATGTAGAATGGAAAAAATAAGATTATCTTGAACATGATGTGTGTTTCGTCTAGGCTTGGTTTGTAAGTAATGAAAGTTTTTGCTAATTCTTATCCACACTCCCCAAATCTGGCAGTTTAATTGGTGTAAGTTTTTTTAAAGATATACATGAAAAGAACATGAAAATCCATATGAAAAATTCTGTGATTAAACAAATATGAAACAAAAATGTTGTTTTCGGTCACACTTGTGGCCCACCTCAAATGCAATTTCTTCACGATTTTCTCTTGCTGTGATTCCCAGAGCAGTTGTTGTTTGGTGCTTCTCTATACATTTTTACAGGACCAATAAACTAAAGTGCCGTTGACAGCTTCTGACCAGAAATGCAAATATTTTTACAAAAGAGAAAGAATCCTGGATAAACTAGTGCTTAATCTCTCTCTCACTCTCTCTTTCTCTCTCTCTCTCACTCCCCCCTCGCTGTCTATCTTTTTTTTTTTCGTGGATGGAGATATGGAGATTATAGAATAGAGGCACTATGAGTCCTACCTGGTCATCATTTCCAAAAAGAGAAGTAGAGTATCATTGACTGCTCCATGTTATGTTGACGTGGCACATTTAAATGGACCCATGTATAAAACAGACCACATTGCTTAGTTGGACGGTAAAACAGTAGACCTTCCACAATATATCTATCCACATTTAATCACTGAGACATAGAGGACATTTGGAGCTGAACACAGTTGAGCTCTACATAGATGCAGAGTTAGGTTTCCCGAGCCAGAATGGTGAGTTTTTTGACTCAAGCGTGTATCAGTCTTCTTATACATTGTTCTGTGTAATATTATTTGCTGAGCCATTCGCCGTTTTAAAAACTTAGATTATATTGTTTTGTAATGTATTATTCTATACAATTCTATTATTTTAAAACCATTTATTATTTTAAGGCACATATTTAACAAGCACATTCTGCATTTATAAGAATTTGATGAGAAACAAGACAGAATCCTAATACAGTCATTATTTAATAAATGCGCGCGCAATTCTGAATTAGGTTTTTGTCTTTTGTTTTTACAGGGATCTCTTGAAAATGACATAAATCAAGATTTTCAGGATGCCATAGATGTAATTCAGCATCACTCACAGATGCAATATTGTGACACAGGTATATATCATTAAGTATTATATATACCATAAAATGTAGTAAATATATATATATATTATGCATTATTATTATCATCATTTTTGTTGTCTCTGTCAGAAAACAAATACTATGAGAATTTGGAAAGTCAGCAGTCCTCTGTGAGACACGCTATCTCATACTATCAGTTCACACCTCATTTTGAGCCTCCAGGACCGATGTATGACTGGAACGAATCCTCAGTAGGTTTACAACCCATTTTTATTTGTCACTTGAATTGTTCCAACTGTTAGATCGTAATACTTTTACTCATGTTTTGGGACAAGCTAACCTTCTCTCTGTATCTGCAGTCATGGTCTCCCATTGTGCCAGATGTGTCTCTGGGGCCACTGTGCTCCGCTGAGCCTTCAGTGTTTTATTCAAATTTAACACAGCGCCATGGAAAAGGTACGACATTATTATATTTTCAAACATAAAGAAAACAAATAGTTTGATAAGTGGGAAAGTATGTTCTGATGTTAAAAAGGATGTTTCGGATTTTTCTCTCTAATTCCATATAGCAATAACAGTAAACTCACTTAAGCGCAAGTTTTCCGAAATAATAACCTTATTAATAAAAGCAGATATTAACATACTCATGCGTGTCCTAAAACTGACTGCACGGCATTTTCATGGTTCGAAATGTTCAACAAAGTTGAGTTCTTCATAATACAGAAGTGGTGAATGCATTGTGTATTCCTCTTCCTCATTAGGTCGTAAGAAGTTACGCTTGTATGAATATCTGCATGAGGCCCTTCACGACGACAACATGGGCGACTCCATCCAGTGGATGGACCGAGGGAGCGGCATCTTCCACTTCATCTCCAAAAATAAAGAGAAACTGGCTGAATGCTGGGGTCAGCGCAAGGGCAACCGCAAGACCATGACCTACCAGAAAATGGCACGCGCTCTCCGCAACTACAGCCGTACGGGTGAGATCGTGAAAGTGCGTCGCAAGCTCACCTATCAGTTTAACCCAGCTATACTGCAGCGACTGAGCTCACTGTCAGGCTACAGCTCAGGCCCTTCTTCCAGAGACATGGCCCTTCAAATGCAAGGCTCTGCGGAGCACGTCTACTACAGCTCTCCTCTACAGGACTGTCATTACTGGTGCGGCCAATACTCTCACCAGTGCGAGTACGATCTTGCTACTGTACTGACAATGCATGAGGACCCCAAAATAGGCGTTTCAGCTCAGTGAACTGGCAAAAGAGCCAATCCCTGTCTTTCCATTATAAATTATAAATGTTCGGTCTTTCACAAGGGAGATTCTTTGAAATAAACCTTAACATAGTAAAAATGTAAAAATGCATTAGAAACAAGTGCATGCATGTAAACAGGATGCTATACTGCTCAAATGTTTGAAATCACTAAGATTATTATTATTATTTGTAGGAAATTTATACTTATTAGCAAGGATGCATTTAAATTGATCATTAAAACAGAAAACAGGTATTTAAAATTGTAATGATATTTTACAATATTACTTTTTTTTTATCAAATAAATAAAACCTTGATAATGACTTAAAAGAATCATTAAAAAATTGGACCCCAAACTTTTTAACCAAAGTGTATATGTATAGTGGCCTTAAAAATTATCTGGCCACTCAAAATTTATAAATATCTTTGCATTATGTAAACAAATATCAAACCAAATGTCATTTCTTCTAAAGCATGACATAGAAAGCACTTTTTTAACATTTGACAAAAAAAGTTTTTAAGGTTTTACAAAATGGTTCAGGTAATAAATATTTGGATATTTTGTATGCAATTAAACAATGTCAATACATCAGTTCACAAGTGTCTTAAAGTAGCAACGTACTTTTGGGGACCGCTCTTTATGTACTGTTTGTCTGTCTGTCTGTATATTTATATCCAACTTGTAACATACAATCTTTTTTTTTTTCTGCGGTCAAATAAAGTTTCCTGTCTTGAAAATCCCATTGAATATGTTTGTTAAACTCCTTTGTGCACTTGAAGCCGCTATATAAATGTTTGCGCTGATTTCTTTGCAAATGCATTGGGCCAAGCTTATCTAATTTCACAGAGAGAAGACTGTTTGTGACTGCTTTTATGTGTCATATTACAAACCGATCTCAAATCACCTTCCTCTTTGTAAGATAGCAATCAAACTCTAATGCAGTGCTGCTGTATCATTTTCAAATTGGATAATAAACACTGGTCTCATAACAACGGAGCTCTTTTAAACTTTATGATTGAATGTTTTAAACATTGCATTTCTCTCGTCTATGTTGCTTTTCATATTTTTGAACCCCACGATGGTTCTTGACCATGAATGTGTTTTTGTGTGGAGCCTGCATGTTAGATGGCTGTGGTTGTTATCTCTGAGAGTGAAGAGGATGTGGTTACTGGTTCCATAAAGGTGGACGCTAGAGATGTGTGTTAGACCGAGATGTTGGGGCCGACAGAAACTGTGGTTTGGGGTCAAAAAATGGCTGGTTATTTATGTTCGGCCGTAGATCATTTGAGAAAGGCCTGTTCACTCCCACAGCCACTTGCTATTGATAAAAACGGGTCTGCACCATTTCGACGAGACAGTGTTTTGTGTGTAAAACACACTAATAGTTACCAATCATCTTTTTCTTAAAATATTGGTTATTGATTATCATACAACGACACTTGACGGCAATACAGTGAGGATCACTCCATAACATGGTAAGAAATGATATGTTTGTTATGTCGTTTTTATTTTACAGTGGCCCAACAACATATCTGGACAATTTCAAATGTATCAGTGTCATTCTATTAGAAAAAAAACAAATGGCCACTATTGTGTACGAGTTAAAAATAGCTATTTCTACTTACCAGAACAGTCCGCAAGAACATCAGACCGATTTGGAGGTGATTCTGGAATTTCTTGCGGAGCATTACAGACAGGAATCTCGAAGAAAAGCCCTGTGGAACAGTAAGAAGGAAGCTTATAAGGATAGAAAGTTTTGTCGATTATTTGTTTAATGATTTTTCTACTTCCAAATGCGCTTATTTACTAGCAATGTCCGAGTAAATCCCCCAGTGCACCTTTGTGTCTTTTCAAAACTGCAATTTTATTTCTTCTGTGGAACACTAAAGAACACATTCTGAAGATGATGTCAACCCTTGTGAAAAAGTGTGCTTCATTGTATTGAATGTGCACTTGAAATGTGTATACTACCATTAATATATTTTAAATGTATTCAATTTCAACTTTATAGAAATTACATTTAATATAAATGACATTATACTTTAGCTGGTCATAAATGCTTGTCACTGCATTTGTCAGCACACTTTTAAGAAACCATAGAGGTAATTATGAAATGATTTTATTAATTAACAAAGATGTACTTAAGTGGGTCCAAAAAAATCACTGTAATGGTACATTTTAAATTAATTTATATTACAATACAGTTGAATGTAAATGCATTAAGTGTCAAAAAATACTTTCAGCTCACACTTAAGTATATTCCTTTAGTATGTTATTATTAATCAGTACTTGCTCCTAACTCTTTTTGTAATGCATTGGAAGTGAGGGACCTCTCGGTCGTGCGAACCAGTGAAGATGTGGACATATCTGGAAAGAATCTTCCTGCCGCTGAACATTTCAGCAATGCATTAGAACAAGAAAAGTCCCAGCTGCAGCCTCCTGCACCTGCAGCTCCGCAGGTACACCATTCAGTTCAACACGTTGTGTCATTTTAAACTCAATCTTTTTTTTATTTTAAAACTAGTTCTTCTGTCAAATGAATAGGTCATGGGATCTCTGGCCAAAGCAAACGGATCTGACTCATATAAGGACTGCAGGATGAATTGCAACAGCAATGTCATAACTGATCAATCACCGGTCCTTCACAATGCACCCGACGGGCAAGTGTTAAATGCCCCAAATGGACCAGAGAGACCTTTAATTCTGAATACAACAGCTGAAAAGCGTGCTGAATCATTGCCCAGCATTACACCTGCAGAAAAAGGTCAGTTCTGCTTTTGTGGTTTATTTTGATGCTATCTCGAAGGTGAGGAATAACCTAGAGGAACTACAGCACGGGAGCGGCCTGTCCTAGCCATAACTGCCGAATAGAATCTCAGTTCTCCCTCATTTTCTCTGGTCTTGTGCACCATTGATGTTTTAGAGATGCTTATCTTAATTATGCCAATCATATTAGAAGCACGTTTTAAGGGAAATAGTTACCATAGGCCTTTGCCGCACAAATGCACACACATAAACGTTGTTTGACCGCAGTAGTCTCTATAATTTCAGGGAAAAAGCTACGTCTTTTCCACTTCCTGTTCGAGATGCTGGAGGACCCGGGCATGGCCCACTGCGTGTCCTGGGTGTCAGCTTCAGGAGGTGTCTTCCGCTTTTCTGCCAGGCACAAGGAGCGCGTGGCAGAGCTATGGGGCCAAAGGAAGGGCAACCGAATGCCCATGACCTACCAGAAAATGTCCCGTGCCCTGCGAAACTACGCTCACTCAGGGGAGATCATTAAAGTGAAAAAGAAACTGACTTATCAGTTTAGTGTTGCTACCCTCTCTACTTTACAGAGCCAACATGGTATAAATAAAGCAAAATGTGGGTCGAAATGAAAGCTCAGTGATTGTCTCCAGTATGTTTGGGCCATTATTTGTTACTCTTATGATATCTTAGCTGCCTTGGTAACAGGAGGAGGGTAAAACTAGTTTCTATTTTCTCTTGCTCGACGAAGGTGATGAACTGTGGTGTTTTGAACAGCTGACTCTTATGGAGATGATTTACTTTTAACTGTTCTTAGCAAAAAAAGTATGTCTTTTGTAAATAAAACACAATGTGTACGTTTGTCATATACTGTATAGTTATCCTTTTTCATTATATTTGTCTTTATCAGTTTTTCAGCTGGAACTAAAAAAGAACTAAAACAAATAAAAAAGTGATGGAATATCGCCTTCCTGCACTTCTCATTTCTTCCCAGTAGGTGGCAAAGCTGCTACTTGGTTTTTATTTTTATTGTTGCTCATTATAACGGCGTGCTTTTTCCTTGTTTGTTTGTTTTTTCTGAACAGCAACTTTATTGATTATTAATTGTTAATTCTGGACGGTAGCATACTTAGTGGCAAATTAGCAAAAAGCTGATGTTAAACATTACAAATTAGCAAAAATTATTTCTAAGCATCTTTTCTCTATATAGAGTATATAGCTTTTATTTTTATATTTTATTTTTATATTGTTTTAATTTTTAGTTTTATGTGTTTTTGCCATTTTTATTAGTCTATTTAGCTTTAAATTAAATGTATTTAATTTTTATTAATTTTAGTACTTCAACTTCAACTTGTTTTATTTAATCTAATTTTTTTTTTTCAACCCAATTTTTATTAAATAAAATGATTTGAATAGTTTATTTTAGTTTTACTAAAAAAAAAAAGTATTTGGACACCTGTATAACAGTTAAAAATTGATGAATGTCAACGCATGATAAAATCTCAAACCAAGTGGCAGCTGCAAAGAAATAGTGCTTTTCTTAGAAATAGCTTCACGTTTCGAATTCATTTTTAGTGAATACATAAAGCCAAACATTTTGAGCATGATCTGTTATTTTAGCATTTAAAACCCAACCATTCTTTTTGTGAAATGCTAAATGTGCTTCTGCTGTCTATCTTTACAACAAATGCCACTTGTATTGAGATTTTGTTACATGCTTCATTAAAATGCATACATTTTTAAGCATGCATGGCTTAAGTGTTCAAATGGTTTTTGGAGCCACTCTAAGCAGCTGTTGAGGTCGATCTCTACACTGGCATCATTGTGGATACTGAAGTTGGACTCAAGAGCAATCAACAACACTCTGTTAAAGACAGATTCTTGACTGACTGGCCACAAGGTACTCCTCACACATGGTAAGAGCTGGATCCTCATGGGGATTTAACCACCAGTCTGGTCCAAATGGTTTTGTGTGTACTTTGTGGCAGGCCCACATGATACTTTCCCCGCACCCTGCCTTCAGAGCTGGTCCACAACCAATAAAGGCCAAAAATCATGCTTGAAAGGATAGTTCATTGAAAAAATGTCCCTCCCATCATTAGAGTATTGGGACAGTTGCCACTCCAAAACAAAAACAAAATTGAGCATGAATTTTATTCTTATCTGATTATGAAATATAATGCATTTTATGAATTGCATGGATCTGGAAAAAAAAATTGCATCATCTCATTGACCTTTATGTTAGTTTCAAACAGCTTTATTTAAAATCTTTCTTGTTAAGATATATGTTGTTTCTGGAAACACAAAAAGATCATAAGTTACATGTGCACTGTTAAATGTCGCTGTAGATTTAGCAGCACATTACTGTAAAAACCTACAGTACAATACTTCATTTTTATATTACAGTAAAATACTGTAATTTGCATTGCATTCTGAGTAATATTGTTTGAGCGGGAACATTTTACAGAATATTTTAGTGTTGCTGTAACCTAGCTGTAACTTGGCTGTAATATGCCAGGCAATAATACAGAATTGCTGTAAACAGCGCGTCACCTGACAGACGACGTCACAACACAACTGCCGCAGCTCACTTACAGATGTCTGAACGTCTCTCTCTGTGGAAATCTGGAAGTTTGGTAAGTTAATTTTAAATTTTATAATTAGGTTTAAGGAGTACATAGCTTTTAGTGTGAAATGACAGTGGAAGTTTAGCCAGCGAACGTTGCAAAAACACCGTTAGAGAGTTAACTTTAGATGTCTAACATTACTCGCTGTTTCCCACTTGTCCCGTCATTTTCATCTAACGTTAACTCGGTGAATTATACCTAATTTATTTCGACCAAACCAGACCTAGTGATTGTCGAAACAATAAAAAGACAAATCAAGATGGTTAATGTGAGTTTTATTTTGTTTATGTCGAATTAGAATGTAGTGTGTTTTACGATGGTCTGTGAGGTAAAATTACTATATTTGCTAATGGAGTCTGGAAGGATTAATAACTAATATGTCTCCGTAGGGATCCTTTCCATAATGTTCGATCCGAGCCTGTCACCAAGAAATTATAGTATTATAATAGACACTGTGCTCCAACTGCTAAAACGATTTGCAGTCTGTGACTGTTTCCCGGATGACGTGCTGCAGCGCATCGCGGTCTATTTGAATAACTTAAGTCGTTTAGAAACAAAAAAATTATCTAAAAAAGGCTTAAAAATACGTTATTTTTATCTGCAACGTAAATATGTGATTTGGGCTTGAGGGATTTCATTTAATTTAGGCGGGAGACCCAGTTCTGTAGCATTGCGATTGCAATGACAAATAATGATTAATTAAAAATATGAATAAAGGTATAAACTTTATCAAAGTTAATAATGATCTATTAGTCAACAAAGACCCATGCATGCCAAAAAATAAATACATTTTGAAACAGAGGCTTATAATTTTTTACTATATGTTAGATGTACTGTTGGAATGAATGAAATACAGTGATGTGTTAACTTATACATCCACGACAAGTAACGCATTATTGAATAAAATGTATTTTGATTTCTTACAGCTCTACAGTGTGGGCCACTTATTTTTGCAGCCTGGGAATGAGTTTTCTGTAAGTATTAGCCATTTTAATACAATGTTTTAAAGGGTTACTTCACCCAAAAATGAAAATTCCGTCATTAATTACTCACCCCTCACGTCTCTCCAAACCCCTAAGCCCTTGGTTCATCTTCTACACAGATTGAGATATTTTTGATCCAAGAGGTATATGACTCGTCCATAGACAGCAATAGTTTTAATGGAATTTTACAAAATAAATACATTTATTGATTGATTTATTTAATTATTTGATTAATCAAATGAATTATTTAATAATTAATTATTTCATAATAAACTGGTACATTAAAATTGTTTTATTGAATTCATTATTTAATTATTTCATTTTGAGTAATTTATTCCTTCATACATAAAGGTACTAAACACATTGTTAAAACAGTGGTTCAACCTTAATTTTATGAAGCGATGAGAATATTTTTTGTGTGCAAAAACAAAACAAAAATAATGACTTTATTCGACAATCTCTTCTCTTTCTGTGTCATTCTCATATCTTGTATACGTCCAGCTCTTCCAGGTTCTATGTCAGTAAGAACAGAAGCCTTCACTGTGCTTACTGCGCCGCCTGTGTACAAATAATGACAGGGAAGAGAAGAGATTGTTGAATAAAGTAGTTATTTTTGTTTTGTTTTTGCGCACAAAAAGTATTCTTTTCACTTCATAACATAAAGGTTAAACCACTGCAGTTACGTTGACTTTTTTTTAAGATGTCTTTAGTACCTTTCTGGACCTTAAAAGTATTGATTATATGTTGCCTATGGACAAGTCCTGTACCTCTCAGATTTCATAAAAATATCTTAATATGTGTTCTGAAGTCATATTCTGTACTTTGATTCATGTTGTTTTAATATGTTTAGGTCACGGCAACCCAGGCAGACATTGAGGCACAGCAGGTGATACCAGACACACCCAGGCCCATTATGCTTGGTAAGTATGTGGTTTTTCACTACAATTTATTATTTATGTACACACACACACACACACACATATCAAACATATCATGCACACTGGAACACACTAACACACACTTTTTAAACTCACTCACACAAACTCAGACACTCTCACAGACACACACTAACACACATATTTACTCATACACACTCTCACAGACACTCACACATACATGCTCATTCACCCATACACTCACACATATGCATACTCATAAACACTCTCACTCTCATAGACACTCACACATACAAGCTCATATTCACCATCATACACCCACTTACTTACACATACTCACAAACATACTCAAACAGTATTCACACTTACATATGTTTGTACACCTACACTCATATATACACACACATACTCATACACCCACTTACACATTCACATAAACACAAACATACTCAAATAAACACACTCTCACAGACACTCATACGCCCACTCACTCACACATACGAACATTTACATACTTACAGATAGTTGTACAGCTACATACTCATATACACTCACATATACAAATTCATATTCACATGCATACACCCACTCACTCAAACACACACATTCACATACACAAAAACTTACTTATATAAACACATATACATATACATACTTATACACACTCATATTCCCTCATACACCCACTCACTCACACACACAAACACGTAAATATGCTGTACATACTCTCAGATGTTTGTACAGCTACACACACACACATACTGTACATACTCACGCACAGCTGTTTTACAGCTACACTCATATCTACTCACAGATACACACTCATACACCCACTCACACACACAGCTGTATCAACATAAGTATTTTTGTTCACTTTTATTATACTCTATGAATGTGTACAAACAGTAATGTATAAATTGCAACATTTAAGAATGGAGTTAGGTCATTCACGGACTTTGTTGACAATGTTGTTTTTGGAATAAAACATTTTAGGTAATTAACATTGTGTTCTTTCATTTTCAGGACATTCAATTATGACAGCATCCAAGTGGATGCTATCAATTGAGGGAAACATTATTTTGACACTGGATAGCAGTGACACATTTATAACCGCCTTTGCAGTGATTTTCGCAAGCTACTACATGTTCAACATCGAGTACCAGGAGTCTGCTGCTTGTACACTAGAGCTTGTTCAGAGGCAAGTGAATTTCTTTCTGCATTACACTTTTGTATTGTATTTAAATCATGTGTTCAACAGTTGAGTAAGAAATAAAAGTTGGAGGACGGGAGGAATTTGAGAAAAAGGTTGAGTGCATTAGTCTTTTTTTTTAAACATATTTATTAACTGGTATGATATTGCTAACAGGTTCCTGGTCAGAATCAACCCTGAAGATGGAAATGCCAGACAGTTAGAGTGTACTGCCAGACAGGGAGTTAGCAAGAGGACCAAGAGGTTGGTGCAGAGGAAGGTGACAGCCATCAACCCACATGTTAACAGTTTTATTCGGTCCTTGATGGAGTTTGAATGGAAAACTTCAAACTGAAGCCTGCACTCACCACCCACTGTTAGTGGGACACTTGTTGTTGTTGTTGTTTTAAGTTGTTATTGCTCATTTGTCATTCTTTTACTCAACACAATCCTCAAGTTCTCTTTTCTTGTATGTTTTTGTTTCATTTACATTTGTGCAAACTTAAAGGGATAGTTGACCCAAAAATGGAAATTCTGTCATTGTTTACACACCCTCAAGTTGTTCCAAACCTGTATGAATTTCATCCTTTTGTTGGAAACAAAAGAAAATATTTTAAAGAATACTGGTAACCAGACAGCTGACGGCACCCACTGACTTCTATAGTTTTTTTTTTTTTTCCTATTATAGAAATCAAAGGCTACCATCAACTGTCTGGTTACCAACATTCTTGAAAATATCATCTTTTGTGTTCAACAGAAGGAATAAATTCATACAGGTTTGGAACAACATGAGGGTGAGTAAATAATGACAGAATGTTTATTTTTGTGTCAGCTATCCCTTTAAAAGCCATTAATACCTGTGAATTGCTGATGCACTGAACATCCAATGGTTTTAAATGAAATGGTTGTAACAGTTTAATTGATTGAATAAAACATTTTTGACAAGAACATTGTTTGGGTTGTCTTTTGATTTGCACAGGTATTCTGAAGTATAATTATAATATTACTTCCTATATATTTATATACTGTAATAACTACATATTATAATTATAATATTAACATTATTAGTAATTATTTTGAAAATTATAGTAATATTTAGCAGTAATGAATCAATATAGATATTGCAGTACAATACCGTATTAATTACAGCAGAAGCAGACTAAAATGAGAAAATGTTGTAAAAATACAGTAATATACTGTTTTGTACAATTACAGTACTGGCCTTGTGTACTGTAAATTGCATTACAGTATAATTACTGTAAATCACAATACAGTAACTTGCTGGCAACCGTGCTGCCAGTACTGTACTGTAAAAATACAAGAAAATAGTTAACAGTGTGATTACTTGCTAAAACTATTAAAGCTTTGGGGCTTCACTGTGTAAACTGCTGTTACTCTGCAGAGCCTGGTTTATAATGAGAATTAAAGCATTAACAGGATGATTAGAGTCTTGACAATGCCAACAATCCCACGGTTCCAATGTCTTTACATGGTAGTTATGTCAAATGTCAGAGTTCAGGCTGCCATTTTAATTATAGAGTATAAAAGCGTTGCTCAGTCATCTTAACAGAATCACCGCCCCTGGCCCTCTTCCACATGACGACATCAAAATGATCTCTGGCACTCGGCTGAAAGATGAGTGAATGTTTCCTTTTTTTCTCACTAAGCCCTAAATATAATATAATATAATATAATATATGTGCGTGTGTGTGTTTTTTATTTAATTTGATTATAATTTTATTTGTATTTATTCTATACATATTTTTTCTTTACCTTTTATTCTATATTATTATATTCTATATTATTATAAGCTATAGAAATATATAAATTTTTGATTGTATACATTTCTATACATTTTTGTTATTACATTTTGTTATTATTATTACATAATATTTATTATTTGTTATATTCTTACATTTTTATTAATTCTAAACTACATAAATTGTACATTTTACACATTTTTACTTATAAGTTTTTATATTGTATTAAATTGCATTATTATATTTGATTATTATATTATATTTTTTATCAATTATGAAAGATAAGCACATGTATACTTTTACATTTTGATTGAAGGGTTGAGCATTCAGTATAAATATAACCATGCCGAAGACTTTGTGAGATATTCCAAGCAATGATACCTTGTCAACAGAAATACCTTCTTCTTTTTTCTGCAATGCAACGTTATCCGAAGCCCCTCTCGCTGTCTGACTCCAGCTGGTGGGGAGACAGGGCCACATCTAATCCCCAGGATTTTGGGAGAGAAGGGGAGGGAGGTGTTAGGGATGGTTTTGGGCTCTATTATCAAACACGGGGCGAGGAGTGGCTAGGATGAGTGCTATATAAACCCCATTTATTCATCACCCCAGATCTGTTACGTTCTCCTTCACGTTCCTGCGTTGCCCCTCGTCTTCACTGACTTCCAAACTCTTTGGTGCAGCTTCCTCAACTCTGTTTCTTCATCATAACACCCCTTGGCTAAAGGACACCCCCTGCCCCACTCACCGGGCAGCCCAGACTCTTCACTGAACCCCTTCAACTGGTGCCCTGCCCACCGGAGACATGCCTGAGCCTACAAAGAAAGGTGAGACCAAATTCTGTCCATCATTATGCCACAGATTACATAGTCTAATGGGAAATCTGTTGATCAAGGAACGAAAGGTAGGAGAAATGTTATAGTATGGCAAACATGACCAAATCAAGACATACAACAAGATTTTTTAGTGATGCCACCGCAACATTACTAACAAACTTGCTTATAACAAATTAGCAGCCCGAACTAACAAGGACTTCAGTGTTTTTTTTACTACATATGGCAAACATACACCATATACAATGCTGCAATGTAGCGAGAAAGCAAAGAATGCAAAAAACAATTGAGTATTTGAGTTGCATGAGATGAAATAAACAGTGCATAGTCTATAAAGTCCTGAAAAACATAACGTACTGTATAACATATAGTTCAAGGTGCCTGGTAGAAGCAGAAGCAGCATCAGTGTGACTAAATGACTCAAGCATACATAAAAAGCTCAGGGATGATCAGGAACTCTGGGAGCGACTTTGGAATTCACATTGTGCTGGATGATGAGGTGATCCAAGCAACTTTATAAAAATAAACTATTGTCCTGACCGTTGCTATGATGGACGACACATAGTCAAGGTGATTAGGAGTGCAGAGTCAGATGAGGTATACAGGATTCTGGCTATGGAATGGTGCTGAGTTTCACAGAGCCCAGCTTTACTGTGGAGCCAAAGGCATTTCTGATGGATGATGCAATGCTGATGGCCCATTAGGGATCCTACGCATTCAGATGAATACATATTTCAGGGGTGATGATAAAGAGATCAGCTTCCACTGGCTAATGAACGGACGGTGAAGTATGAGGATGCTGCACAGTGTGTGCTCTTGTACTTGTGACTTTCATTGCATCATTACTATTATTAAATGGAAAAGGCCGGCTTTCATTTATTGGATGGTGTAAGAAGGCAGATCTCTCAGATGCATGAGCGCAACAGCACTTCTGCTATGAGATTTCATCGCATGTGACAAGCACCTGTGACATTAAAATGTCATTTTCGGGAAGGCTGTGGCTTTCCTTTGAGGATGACTCATGTTTTAATATCACTAAACATATCCACACTGGATGGGATCCGTCCACCTATGGACAATGAGGATCATGAAGCAGAATTTAGGGGATTTGGGAGATTGATGTTATGGAAGCAATTTTGATGATGCTCACAAACATTGGTAATGAAAATAATGATCCATTTTGGTACATGGTTTGCAGATGTGCCCATCACCCGCTGATCGTAATGAATTTTTGTGGGTTTAAATGAAAAGATTTTGGAGAAGATGCTAATGGTGACTGAAATTATTCGTGAAATATTTGTATTAATCAGTATTTTTGTCTTATTTTCATCTAAATATCCTTAAAGGGTTGGTTCACTTAAAATAATAATTGTGTCATCATTTACTCACTCTCATGTCATTGCAAATCCATATTTAATAAATCCGTCTTTCTTCTGCTGAACACAAGAGAAGAAATTTGAGCAATATTGGTAACCAAACGGTTTTGGTGCACTGTATGGGCAATACAGTAAATAAATACACGAAATATCTTCTTTTATGTTACAGAATTTTCATTTTAGGTGAAATACAAAAAAAAAAAAAAAAAAAAAAATTATATATATATATATATATATATATATATATATATATATATATATATATATATATATATATATATATATATATATTCACCTGAAAATAAAGCAGGATAAAACATTTTTTTATAAAGGATTTTTTTCAGAGAATATATTTTTATTTATGTATTTTTCTCTTATTCTTAAAGTTTTAAGCATAAATCTAATCAAATTCACAAAAGATTGATGTTTAAAAATAATAATTGGTCAATATGGTAAGGAAAAAAAATGTTTCTCAGGTATACCTTGTTTAAATGGTTTTAGTTTTTTCTTGATATTTTTTTTATCATAAAACAAGTCCAACATTGTGATTAAGAAAATGATTTTGCAGTGCAACTGTCCTTTCTTGAATAAAAAAATTATAAATAATTAAGTTTTTAATTGCTAACTACGAAAGATAAAGACATAGTCTGAGTTAATGTGCCAACTGTAATATTTAATTATGATGGATTCCATTAATAACCTCAAGAGACAGAGTATTAGACTTTGTGACCATGCCTGTTTGAAAAAAATAGAAAGAAAAAAAAAAAGATTAGATGTTCTCATTAATTTGAGGGAACAGCTGATGGGGGGAGGGGCAGGTGGAGTTGCTGTGGAGTGTCGTCTCCAAGCTTTAAAAGGCTGGACGAGGGGATGAACGGGGCTGGAACCCCAGGGAACTGGATTCCAGACCCCTGGAATAGTTCAGAATGAGTAGACTTTTAATCCCCATTGCTCTCGCGCTCTTCTCTGTGTTATTCCTATCTTTCACCCAGTGACTTTATGTCTCTATCATGCTGAGAATCCTGAGCTCTTGTTTGTCTGAACTTTGATCTCTGTGATAAATAATATCAAAGGATGGAGGTTATGGCCTATATGCACACAGACCAACAGCACAAATAGCATGCCACAGGAAAACAACAATGAAAGGAAACACTACATCTTTTGGTGTATCAGGTCAGTGAAAGTTGATCTCTGGAGCCGTATCAGGATAATTCGCTGGCCTTTGACTACTGACCTACAGATAAGGTCAAATGTGAACGAAATGATAGTTTGGAGAAAATACGTGTTTTATTTGTAGATGGTCTCAATGTCATTCGTATTAATTATGCATATCAGTTACTTTAACTATCATGTATTATGTTGCGATTCCTTACATAGTTACCTGCCAACTGGCAACTTTTTCATGTGTGAGTTTTCATTTCGGACCCTGCGTATTTCACTCTCACTTTTTCCCAGTCAAAGAAGTCCAAGCGTCGCTCCTTTATGTCAGATCCACTCATAAATCAGCTCCAAGGGAATCAAAATATATTCAAGCTGTCATCTGCTCTCTGAAGCCTTAAAATAATAGACTTTTTTAATGAATCTTTTTCCATCTGTGCTGTTCGTTACAATAAAAAGTTAGCGGCTGTCAGGCCAAAGCATGTTACTGAACATGTTTTTTAATAAATGAGGTTTGAATTCTATCTACATTAAGCTGGAGGGCCGGCTATAACAACCGTTTGTGTGGAGGGGGTTAACTTGAGCCTGTCTGTCCTCATGGAAGCTGTAGGGACAGCTGAACATACCTGCATTCTGTTGTGCTGCACTGCGATGGTAAAACAATACCTTTCAGAATAGTCGTTATTGCTGGATGAGTCAGGGATCTCGAAACGGGCAGAATGCCACACCAGCCAGCTCAACGGTGACATTAATGGCTCTTTAATGGCTGGAAGGACCCACACCATTGCCAAATCTGAGCAGAGAGATCCAAAAAACATGATCGGTGGGGTGACATCATGCACAAGACAAAAAAAGAAAGAGATAGAAAAAGATTAGGTGTCTCAAAAGACTGATTCACATGTAAAAACATATTAAATAAAATGAATATTATTATTAAGTACATTGATATATATAAGTGCTCTTCTCACAACATGCACAAGATCAAAAGAAAAAGAGATACAAATATTACGGGTCTGAGAAGGTTACTTCACATGAAAAAAGAGCTTGATTTATAATACTAGTAATAATTACTCTTACTACATTTACATAGCACAAGACAACAAAATAAAATAAAAATCTAATTTACATGCAAAAAAAAGGGAGAGAAAATAATTAGGTGAAAAAAAAATTCTAAAAAATTAAGTGTCTAAAATGTTTTATTCACATGCAAATCTTGATATATAATCATCATTATTGTTATTGTTATATTTATATAGTGCCTATGGGGGAAATAATAATTATTAATAATATTACTTATGTTATCATTAGCAGTGTTATCATTTTTAGTGATCAGATGAAGGGACCAACTAAATGTTTTATTATTGTTTTTTTAATTGCTGAAGGCGCCATATAATTGTGTCCCAAGTCTCATGAACTCAAGCAATTTCACATTTGATTTTTTATTATTTTTCATAAAATATTTTGGCAAGACTTTTGAGACGTTTTATACTCCATATGATGATCACAATAACACAACATGATGAAGCTACAGAACACACGGAACAGAGGCTATACTGAGTGACAGTGAACTGTAGGAAACACCCAGTGAAGGAGAAATGGACTGACAGAGACGGCAAACAAAACGGGAGAGCTGAAAGCTGAGAGATGTCAAAAATATCAAGAGGCTAAACAAGGAGAAGCGCACAGGTGTTCGCACTGGCCCTCCTCACATGCGCTCCTGACAGCAGGGGGCAGGAATGAAGCGGTCGAGCTCGGACCGCTTCACAGAGATCCATTTGTGCCATGATCAGCCCAGGCTGGCATCCTCACAGAATTCACAGCAGCCCGTGCCAAGGCAACAGAAGCGGCATCCGAGACAAAGCTTCTGACATTTACATCATGTAAAGTAGAGGAAGGTTTTGTTGCTTATAGGTTGCTTTTTAAGAGGTCAGGAAACCTAATGGAGCTTTTAGTAATGGTCCAAGTTCATTATGGTCACATATGTTTCTCCTAAACCTCACTAGAAAGTATAAAGAGAAATAAAATCAGGGATACAGACAAAATGACAATAATGATTGTGTAGAGATCAGATAATTTGGTCTCTGAAGTATGTGATGAGAGTTAAAGTTGAGTTTGAGTTGATAATGTAATGTCGTCTGACTTTAGGTGCAGATTTCCAAACACATTTTGAGACAAAGTTGAGATCTGAGTGAGATTACTGGGATTTTCTCAGGAGATACATCACCTTTCAAAATTTAGGTTTGGTGGGATTTTGTAATGTTTTTAAAAGAAATCTCTTATGCACACAAAAGCTGTATTTATTTGATTAATATATTAATATTGTGAAATATTTTTACAATTTAAAATAAGCATTTTTTTATATATATTTTAAAATGTTATTTATTCATTTGATGGGAAAGCTGAATTTTCAGTATTTTTTTGATTTTTTTTTTTTTTTTGTCAAATTTTAAATGGCTTTACTGTCACCTGATCAATTTAACGCATCCCTTGCTGAATAAAAGTATTCATTTCTTTAAAAAAAAAAAAAAAAAAAACTTATCCTAAACTTTTGAATGGTGTAAATCTGAGGAGCAGAAGGCTCCAAAAGTCTCCACTTGATCTTAATTTCATCTCATTGCTCTCTAGCAGAAGCTATTGACATTTCGTTTTCATTCCTAGCACTTTCAGTTCAGCACTTTGTCTGTTTATAGGTACAGTAAACATGTAGCATCAGGGCTTTCTACGTAAAATCAAAGATGAGACAGGCCAGCTTTGTCCGCTCTGAAAAGAGCCAGGTGCCAGTCACGTGTCCATGCTATTATAATCTATAAATACAACAGTTGGTTTATTTAAGAACAGTCATACCGAGGAATGTGTGTGTTCATTGATCTTGTAAGGCTTTTGTTTAACTCCCCTAATCACCTTACTAGTGTTTGCAAGAGCACTTTCATCATGCTCTGCTGGGTTTACTGTAACGCTGTGTCAACATGTGCCTCTTTAAACTGTTTGCTATTCGTCTAGACATATGCACTGCAACTAACACAACACTGCATACTGACACCCGGTTTAAAACTAAATGCTTTAAAGACAAGCAAAGCTCCCCTCAGAGTTCTGCATACAAACTACAAATAGAGTGGCCCCCAAAAATTATCCAGAGTTAAAATAACAAAATATAAAACCAAATGGCATTTATTATAAAGACAGAACAGCCTTTGCTTTCAAATGAAGTCATTTAGTCATTTAGACATCAAGTGTACACATACATATATATATATACATTAAAGCCTAGTTAAAAAAAGAAAAAAAAAAGAAGGAAACCTCATGGAGCTGTTTTTCTTTTTTCCTGACAGATGATGGCCAACCTGAAGGTGAGTGCTGAATTTCTTAAGAAAACCTTGTTTGCTAGTAGCTTTGAGTTACAATATGGAATCAATTAACGAGTAAAGTGATATATTGTCAAGGGAACGTAGTGACTTTATCGTAAGTAATGTAAATACTGTAAATAGTGTAGCGATGTACGAAGCACTGTTTAAACAGAGGTTATGGTCAAACCAAGCAGTTTCAGTTATTCAACTAGGTAAACCCATGTAAACAGCTTGAACCCGTTGCGAAATCTGCATGGAGAAATCTTTCGCCCTCTAGAGAAATTCCAGATCAAGTATTGAAATTAATTATTTTTTTTGCCAAATGATGTGTAAATGTGACCACGCATTTATACTTACCATTTAATTAATACTTAGGTTATTAAAAGGCATTTATGATTCTGTTTAGTAGTTTTGATTCACAAAATGAGTGTTTGCTAAGGGATGCAAGGTGTTAAAGTAGTAATGTTATGTTTGCGACGAGAGCGGGATATAACAAACTGAGCTGATACTGTACGTATAAACCACCGGCTGATTGAGTTCTGAGATTGAGTGTATGTCTGACGCTGGAAGTACTGACGTTGATGTTTTGTGTGACACAATTTTTGCTTTAAGCAACAAAGCATTCAATAAGGCCATAAGCAGTGTGTGCAAACATGGTGAGCACTGCAGCACAAATGTGCAGCACTCACCAGATGAGTATCGCTGTTATTTCAGATATCAGAATCCCCCTGTATTCTGTGCAGCTGATCATGAGTTGTTAATTCAGAGGACATTTAAGGCCTGTGTTACCAATGTGCTGATAACTTCTCATCAGAGGTTCTAGAATGATTTTTGGCTTGTAGAGCTTCCGGCTTTGCAGAGCTTTCTGGCTAAGATTTCCTATCACAAGGGTATCACCACTTCTGTCCTGATAGTGGACTTCTTTTATGAAAGACAAGCAGAAGTTTCTTTTGCTTGTGTTTTATGGACGAGGACCACTGTGTGTTTGTGAGTGCATGTGATAACATTGTTTATATCTGTGTATAAATGTACTCTGTATATAAGTGTCTGTGAGTGAGTATATTGTATTGTCTCTTGTCCTTTAGCATATGTGTGTGTGTGTTGCTGACGGTTCATGCTTTGAAAGAGGCACTTGCATTCCTCCGCTATGTCTGTCACATACTCAGAGAAAGTTGCCCCAGACTCTGGTGACGCCCCATCTGAGAATTCGTTTGTGGTAACACCGAAAGGTAGGTGTTCAACCCCCCCCACACACACACACTTTTATTCCACTTCCTTTGGGTTTCATTCACATTTCAGTTTCACCCATGGCACTCTTACCTCACGTGTGTGAGAGTGTTTGTGTTTGTTCCACTGTGATTTCCACCAAATTCTCACTTTGTGACCACAGCAGTTCAGGTAAATCAGCAGAGAACCTACTATTGTACAAACCACAGCACACACACACACACACACACACACAGTGGGCTTTTTAAGGGTTCACACTGACACAGATGAATGCCCCACACCTGCATGTGTCCTAATGCCTATACTAGTTTATGGATGGCAGGATTTTAGATTTTTTTTTGTGCAAATGCACATATGCATATGGAGAGGGTCGATAAAAAGGTATAGTATATGAAAAGAAGCAAAAAACAACCACAGAAAGACATCTGTGCAGTCATCAACTGTTTATTGTGCTTTCAAAATAAAGTCGTAGAAATGCAAAATTAAAACTGATAGTGGTTATGTACAAATATATGTTCAAAACATTTAAATGTATAACATAACATTAAAATTATATTTTTATTCATAAGTATATATTTTAATATAAAGCATATTTGAGATAAAAATACACATTCAATTAACATATATATAAAACTTTTGTGCAAGAGAATTATAGCTGTTCTGTTGAAATATATGGATGTTTGAAACATTTCAATTGATGGTATTTATATATTAAATCATATCTTTATTGTTAAAGTATGTTTTATATATATATATATATATATATATATATATATATATATATATATATATATATATATATATATATATATATACACACACTATACTTATATAGAATAATTCATTCTCATTATTTACTGTAGTTGTTGTGCACAAATATATGGATATTTTTTAAAATAAATTTACACTATTTGTAATCCATTTGTAATTGATGCATGAGAATTTACTAGTTATTGAATACAATGCAGATAAATAAATGTATAATACATTATTATTTATATATTATTTTATTTTATATTATAATACATTATTATTTATATATTATTTTACTTTATATTAAGCATATACTTAAACATCTTTAGACATTTTGTGCATGAGAATAACTCATATAATTTTGAATACTGCACAAGTAGATGCTTGCACAGCCTGCTGTACTTTGCTTCTTTTGGGATTTACAGTTTCATAGATGTACAGTGACGAGATCTGTTTTGGTCACTTAACCGTATTCAAATGAACTTGAAAAATTCCAGAAGATTCATTCTAAATAAATATGTATATCAAACCACACATCCAAAGTTGGCACATTTTTGTAATGCTCTTTGACCATTAGTCAGTCTACATCTATGTGAGTGTGTGCATGTGTAAGCATCTGGGCTGAAGATGGCTGCCTGAAGTCTTGCTGCTCTAGCCTGGCTGTGTTTGCTGTACAGAGGCTAAAGTGGCATCCAAAGACACAGATGCCAGAGTGAAAATCACAGAACCAGAGGCAGCAATGCCCATACCTGCTGCCAAGGCCCCTCAGCCACAACCTGTAATTGTGGTGACTGAGCCAGTAGAGGGTGAGGTCATGAACCCAAAGTCTGTAGAAAACGGGCACAATGAACCAGAGCCAACACAGGCTGAGAAGCGTATCGAGGTGACTGAGGTAAAAGACGAGCAACCCAGCACTTCAAAAATTCCTGGTGAGTATTGCTAGGAATAAAACCCAATAACAACTTGTCAGTGTTGGCGAAGCCATTATAAAACTAGTTTGCAAAGCTACAAGCCACAGATAAGTTAAAGGACATTACAATGAACTAATGAACAGCAACAACATAAAAACACTGATTTTAAAAAAAATGTCATGTATTTCAAGGCGCACTCAGTTTTTTGAGGCTATTGAGATGAGTGGTATTCATCTGGTCATGTGACCTTATTATCCATATTAAGCTTTTTAAGTAAAATTTAAAAAAGTACTTAAGTACTAAAATATGTATTAAAGTAAGACTGCTTAGTTATTTTCTCCCCAACACCTGCAAGTTTGGGTCAAGTACATGTGGAGCCGACAAAGCTGAAATAAGGACAAAATTGATATCAACAGAAGCATCAATAACTAGCATCAGTAACCATCATATTTAGTAGGGGTGTAACGGTACGCAAAAATCACAGTTCGGTAAGTACCTCAGTTTTAAAGTCACGGTTCAGTTCATTTTCGGTACAGTAAGGGAAAGAAATGCAAACATCAAACTGCAGGTTGTTCATTAACTATACACTTTTTTAAAATACATTTTAATAAAATATATATAAAATTAAAAAAGAATAAGAAATAAAATACTGCTGCAAAGTTCTCCACTAAATAAAATACTCTCAGTCTCAAACCAATATGATATAATAAAATATAATGAAAAATATAAATAACAATGATTACAGTGCAGCACTACCAATCCCAGCTTGTAGGCCTGCTCATATTTAAAAAATATATATAAATTTTCCAAAGTGTAAAGTTGCAGCATCAACAGTTTCAGTTTTTAGACCTGCTCAGATTTCGTTATTGCGTTGGACCGATCGGAATTAAGAGCAAAGGTCTGTTTAAATGCTGACGGGAGCTGCGTTTGAATTACAATCGTTTTTTTTCTAGTTTTAGTGATGTTCACACTCGTGTGATGCCTTTTGAAAACCTTCGACAAACATAGTCTATTTTGCCGTCAATACTGTTGACGGTGTCCTTTATCAGTAGGCTTTATATTTATGCTCAACATGAAGTATAGATATTGTTGTCGTGAACACAAGATCCTGGTCTGTCGGCGGTCTCCCTCTATGTCACCTACAGTAGCAACAGCGCACCAGCGCCGCGTCAGGCACGATTCTGGTGTGTAAAGACACAGAAAACGCAAAGCAGCCATCATGCAACTGACACGCAGCAGAAACGCCACGCTCATGCCACGCAGCCAGTGCATCACCGGCCTTAGAATCAGCTGCAGGGCGGGATTTGCGCTGAACGCGGAGACGCCAGTTAATATGTTAGTTTGGAAACACAAAAATGTACCTATGTTCAGCGCACAAAATATTGCATTTGGTCATTCGGTACACATGTGCACCTTACTGAAAGACCTGTACCGAAACGGTACAAATACACGTACTGTTACACCCCTAATATTTAGTTTTGTTGAACCCTTCAGATGTGTTCAACTTGTCTAACTTGTCTAATCATCTAATAACTGATCTAGATCTGTAATGTTTTATCGGCACCACGTTTCGACACCAGTGTTTCTCTCACTACCATCCAAAGACTCAAAGGTTTCTTTCACTTTAACCTGTACAGGAAAGTCCTTCAGAGGAAATTCTTCCTTTCTTTTTACAACTTTATGATGCAAATGTTGTAGTCTTTAAAGCTCTGTACTGACAGTGCCTGTGAGATATTTGACCTCTAGCATGCATGTGTGTGATGTAAATCCCGGAGCAAGTCCAAAAGAGTAAGAAAAGTCGACTAAGATGTTATAATCTAGTTTATAAGTAGTCTATTTGTATTTGTGTCCACTAACATTTGAATTTATACTGATCAGCACCTTCAATGAAGAAGTCTGCTGAGACAATAGCTACCCCTAAAAAAGGTATTGTATCACAAAGGAGGATATAGAAGTATATAAGTCAGTGTGTGTTTTGTGTGGAGATGTATGTATATGTGTTTTCTCTGAAGCTTTAATAATGTGGCTCTGTCAAGTATTCGAGTATAGACATTCAGGCCGCATAAAGTTGCTGAGTATGTTCATATAGCAACAAAATTAATCTTCTGCGATAACTGAAGCATTGCATTTCTCTGTGCATCGCAAAATAGTGCTCATGGGTTTCACCGGCAAGCCAGAATATAACCTCACACTTCCTTTCATCAACATGTGTGTTGCTTCACAGCCAGGCGGGCCATCAGATAAGCATGTGGTTGTACACATATCGCTTCTGTCTTGCAAAACGCACTCTTATCGCACTTCATCCTCACTCACGTATACACAGCCACATCAAAGTCACTGTCATACTTGTCCAAGCAAACATCATTCCCAGCATTCCGTATTTTACTTGGAAGGGGGTTCATGCTGAATTTAAAGTTCATGCATGCATGCTGAGTTTTGGTCTACAGCTGGAAATGGAGTTCAGTGACAGGTTGGTGTATGTGTCAATCACACCTTTATTTCAGATAAAGATGGTGATGTCACCGCCAGCACCCCATCACCTCCACCTCCAGCAGGTTGGTAACCATGATGACCCATCCTCATCAAATCACTCTTTACACTTCTTTACTAATGCTATTGTTCTAAAAAATGTCAGGTGAGCGTTCGAAAATCAAAATAAAGCAAATACTTCACAAGGTATAAGAATATATGAATAAACCCAGCTAAAGTTTGAATTAAAAAGGTATATTTACAGCTCTAGTTGAAACTTGCAAAGGAACATATGTGCAAAAACACATACACTTAAGGTTTGCGATTTTAGCCGGATTCATACAAGCATTTGGACCCTTTATATAATATATAATCATATATATATATATATATATATATAAATATAAAGGAAGAGATGCAGAAGACATCTGATGTGTATGCAGTATTTATACACATAATGCTTGTACAGAAACGCATAATTCATGCTTTTGCATTTAATACAATGTTCTAATGATGTTTTACATGTTTTAAAATAAAATGTAAAATTAAGAGGAAAAGGAAATAGAAAGGAAAGGGATGCAAATTAATCAAAATATGCCATGTTTTATTAAATTGAACTTTTCATCATTACATTTTTAGGCCGATAAACATCCCTCCACTTGGCAAAAACAGATACTTATAATAAACAATATTTTGCTTTCTTTCACAGAGGATGGCAGCACTCCCAAGAAACTTTCTATTGACCATACTAGTAAGAGTCTTTTATTAATTAACGCCCCCTATTATGTATAAAACATAATTTTATGACACTGGCATTGCTATAACATTATAATAGTGGTTAGAATAATATAACATTTATTTATCATATTTAATTCATTTTAAAGAAAAACATCCTTGATATTTTTTTAAGTAATTCAAAAATAGGCTAACAGTATAGTAATATTCTGATCACAATCAAGCACAATGTTTCCTGGAAAGACAATTGAACATGTATGGAATGATGCAACCATCATGTCACATTTCCCTAAATAGAGTGCCATTAACAATCTGTTCCTGCTTTCTGTTCATGTTTTATTTGTGCCATTGTGTGTTACAGTGTGTTGGCCGCAACGGACTTTACAGTAATATTTCTTATAATATGCTGTAAATTTCTCTCTGTCTCTATTTAGATGATAGCGACCCTGAGTCAACCGGCGGGAGGAAAGACTCAGGTAACTCTGGTAACTACAGTAGATGCTTTAACTGATCCCTAGAAGCCAGAAACACAGGCTGCAGTAGGACTATTTCTAGTCATAAAACGCTTTCTATAGTGCCTAAATTTCCCACAATTGACAGCCAAATGGAACCGGCACATGGGTACATTTGGCCAGAGTGGTGTAATGATCCCAAACCCCATTTTTTGGAGATCATCTGCCTTTTCACACTTCATGGGAAAATGAATGGCACAGTTTATATTTAATTTAGGAAAGGTTTAATCTCATCATTGACTAAAATCATCAGTGAAATCTCATTGAGCAATTTGAATATTTTCCGAAATGATTTTGATGATGACTTATGTTAAACGATTCGGTAACACTTTAGAATAAGGTTCCATTAGTTAATGTTAGTTAATGTATTAATTAACATGAACAAACAATGAATAATACATTTATTACTGTATTTATTCATCTTCGTTAATGTTAGTTAATGAAAATACAGTTATTCATTGTTAGTTCATGGTAATTCACAGTGCATTAACTAATGTTAACAACCATAACTTTTGATTTAAATAATGCATTAGTAAATGTTAAAATTAACATGAACTAAGATTAATAAATGCTGTAGAAGGATTGTTCTTGCTTAGTTCATGTTAATGAAAGTAGTTAACTAACATTAACTAATGGAACCTTATTCTAAAGTGTTACCAACGATTCTCTCTTTTCCCACTTAAAGGTCATTGTTCAGTGTCTTTATGCTTTCCATGTTGCTTTTTGGCAGCAATGTGTGATGATAATGTGTCACAGTGTGTTTGTTGAGTTGTTGAGTGTGTGTGTGTGTGTGTCAGTTAAGGCCATTGGATGAAGGGAAGATATATGGACTTAAACATTCTGCAATAGCTTTCATTAAATGTTATGCATATTATTCTAAGTATACATTTAGATATATTCATATTGTAATGTGCTCTAACTAGTATACTTAAGGAAAATAATCACCCCCTTTAAAATAATCAAATTTTTTTTGCTTTGCAGCCTGTAATTAAGACGGACACAGTTTTTTTGTTTTATTCAGCTGTACTTAGTGCAACAACATGCAAGTGAAAGATTCACCTTTTTTGTGCTTTGATCACTGTGTGCTCAATTGTGCTGTGTGGTTTGAGTCAATGTCATGTTGGAAGGTAAACCTTCTTCCCAATGACAACTTTCTGGCCGAGGGCAGCAGATTTTCCTCAAGAATCAGACAGTATTTTTCCACATCCATTTTCCCTCTATCTTGACCAGTGCTCCAGTCCCTACTGCAGAGAAACAGGATATTATATCTATGCTTCTTGCAACCCTCACATAAAGTCACATTTATGGAGAATATGTGATATTGTTGACACATGCACACGATGACCACTCTTCGTGTTAAAATCTTGCAACTGCTTCAGAGTTGCTGTAGGCCTCTTGGTCGCCTGATCAGTTTCCTCTGGCTCTTTAATCCAGTCTGCAGAGATGTCCCTATCAAGGGAAGGTCTGTGTTGAACCAAATAGCTTCCGCTTCTTATTAACAGACTTCACTGTGTTTCTAGCCCCATTGATAAAAGCTTAGAATTTTTTTGCCATCCATCTCCTGACTTGTGCCTGTCCACACCTTTATATCTTGACAGTGCCTTGCAACATATAGTTGATTGTTTGCTTCAGTTGCACTACCAAAGACTTAAAAGATGCTCCAGGAAAGCTATTTTCATGCTGAGCTAATCAAAATGAGAACAGCTGATAACATTTGGAAGTCTGTGGATGTTATAAGTCATAAACAATCACGTGGATGTTATAAGTTGCACTGAGCAAATACAGTTGGATAAAACAAAAACTGTGTCCATCTTCATTTCAGCATGCAAAGCAACATAATGTGATTTTTTAAATTTTTTTTCTATACCCACTGTATCTATTAAGTAATATATAATATGGGAATAACAATGAAAGTTATTATAAAGTTAATAAAAATGTACGAGTGCAAGTAAGTGTGTCCTTTCTCCTAATCGTTCAGTGTGGTCTCTGGGGGACGGGCATCCTTCAGACGAGACCGACAAACAAACTGAGACTCCGCCACTCTCGACTCTGTTGATTGAACAGCCACAAAGCGGATCCATCAATGTAGGTTAGTAATCGCAGCTTTATAATGTTTTTCTTGTTCATTTTGTTTAGGCTCTTATTCACACCTCTCACAACATTCCAAAACCTCAAACATTTATTATAATGTTGTTCGGCAGGTGGAGACATCACCTTCGTTGCTAAGGTGGAGGCCAAAGACTTGCTTCGTAAACCAACCATAAAGTGGTTCAAAGGAAAGTGGATGGATCTGGCTAGCAAGACGGGGAAGCATCTGCAGCTTAAAGAATCGTTCGATCGCTTTACCAAGGTGATCCCACTCAAACAGTGTATTGTACAGAAGCATTTTCACAACTTTCCTGTTCTTCTAGCAATGTTAGGCATTGATTTTCCCTTTGCTGTAGATTCACACCTTTGAGATGCACATTATTAAGGCAAAGGAGAACTATGCAGGGAATTACAGATGTGAGGTCACCTACAAAGACAAATTTGATAGCTGCTCTTTTGACTTGGAGGTCAAAGGTTTGTTTTCTGACTCAACATGACAAACACAGACACCAATACTACTATTCAAAAGTCTGGGGTCAGTATGGTTTTCAGTTACACTGATCAAACGTGACAGTTAAGACTTATTATAAAGTTACTAAATATTTCAGAAGACGTTTCTTGAGCAGCAAATCAGCAAAATTAGAACGATTTCTGACAGATCATGTGTCACTGAAGACTGAAGTAATGATGCCGAAAAGAGCTTTGCATCACATGAATAAATTACACATGAAAAAAAAATTTTTAAATAGTTATTTGTAATAATGTCACAACATTAGTGATTTAATTTATTTTGAATCAAATGCATGCAGTCTCCAAAAACATAAAATAAAATAAATCTTGCTGAACTCAAACTTTTTAATGGTAGTGTACATGTTATCCATTTACTGTATTTAATTTTCTCTCTATTTCTATTTCTGCTGTTTTTTCCCTCCAGAAATCCCAGAAGGTTCTCTAAACATTGATATCCGTTCAGCTTTCAAAAGAAGGTAAAGGGGGAACCATCCTCCTGAAAATTATTTTTATGAAGAGAAGTGTACAGCAATGTTCAGAAGAAAATGGCAGAACAAAATAAAACCAAGTTTTTAGTAATTAAAAAGAAAACAACATAATAAGCATAATAAAATTATAATATGCTATTAGATCATTTCTAAATTCTGGGTTTTATCAAGCAGGGTTTTTTTGGGGGGGTGGAATGTATCAATTATATCATGATATATAATTTATTTATATCAGAAATATATAAATTATATGTTACGATATCATTCAGAATTAAAAGTAAATCACACTTGACTTGGAATATCTTAAAATATAAATTTCCAGCATAAATGTTGCATTAAAAAGCCAGAAGACCTTCTCTGTGAATGTTTAATGAATTCAAACCGGACTTCTGTTCCAGTAATCCTCAACAAACCGATGCACATAAACATGGTTTGCTGAAGGACTGGATGACCAGAAAGTTCTCAGTTAACCACTTGGTCAAAAATATTTACCATCAAATCAACCCGTCGACCAAACCAATGTGTTGAACTGTTCAAAGGCCAATGCTTGCACGGGGAATTTCCACCCCAACAATGTGTCAGAAAGCAACGCAAACCATCCAAGCTCATACTGTTCTCCCAAAGTACTTCTGGGAGAATCAGTCATGAGACCACTAGGATCACCCTTGGTAGCTTGTGCACAAATCAGTTCGCCCAACGCCAGTGCTTTTGCACACGGCTTCCAAGCGAAAGGTTCTTGTGTACACCTCAATTCTACATTCGTTTGGATGCAGAGATTGCAGGCTCTTGCGTTGTTCTTTTAGCATTGTTTTATTCTGATGTTTGTGACTCTTCTGATTCAGTTTCCATTAATCTCTTGTGAACAACAGCACTGATGGCCAAGACGATGCAGGCGAGCTTGACTTTAGTGGGCTTCTCAAACATAGGTGAGAACTCCAGTCTGTTCCCCAAACGGAACCAATTCTTCCTTATTTTTGTCCTCTTTTTTTAAGCCCTGACAGGGTTGTCTTCTTTTTAGACTTTATTTAACACTGTTGATCCAACAGTATCTTTTTGCACTCTTAAAATAAATGCTTTCTTTATGTTATTTATTGCAACAAGGCAACTACTCTTCCCTTAAAATATTTAGCCATCCTGTAATGTTGAAAACAATATTTATGTGCCGTTATCATTATTATTATTAATATACATTTGGGCATATAAATAAGACTGTATCAACAAGTGGATTTTGTTGCCAACATGAAGGAAATACTGGATTCCCACACAGTATCTTCATTTACACATCCTTATTTTTTGAGTTTTGCTTCTAATAGCATTTTTTTTTTCATAAGGTTTTGTTTTAGTTTTCTGTTGTTAGCTAAATAACAGAAGCTAAACCCCTGCATAATTGAGAAAAAAGTTAGAAAATTATGCTGGCTTGTCTCTTTTTTTTTTCTTCCCTACGCTTTCAGACAAGGCAGGTTAGTATCGTAGGTAATTAAACGATTAGACGTTATCACTGGTAAGTAATATAATCCTTTAGCTTCCCGAGCATGACCTGAACAGGAACTGTAGAAGCAAGAGTGTTGGCCTACTGTAGTCCGGTAACACTTTATTTAAAGACAGCATTCATAAAAGATTCAGCAATGCTCCGAAATGATGGAAACAGCCCTTTCAAATTCAGAACCGGATGGAAAGGGAACATTTTCCACTCATTTACGAGTTGTTGATGGAACAATTCTACATGAAGCTGTGAAATAGTGTTATCGCTACTTTTGTTAATGTAATCTTGATTTATACTCGAGAAACGAGACACACAACTGCAACTGCAAACTCTCAGTGTTCTTAATACTTGCCTGAGCAACTACAGATTTGAAACGCACATTAAAACATGCAAATAATAATGTTACCTCTGGACATTCAGGGAAATGTCTGGGTAAGAAGAGGGCTGAATGACAAAAATGGATGATGACTAATTTAACCCTCTCACACCCCGATCACTTTTAACGACTGTGATCATGCATAACAATATTCACTCCTAATAATTAACCCTGACTTCTAACCCTAATATAAAAGAAACCAACTAAATCGTTGGATGTGTTTAGATAGGACTCCTGCAAAGAGATGGGTAAAGTTTAAGCTACAAGACAGAGTCAACAGATTACTATTAATGAATTAAGAATTATAATTAAGGTTGTTGATCAATGAAAAATTCAATGATAATTAATATGATAATAAACCAAAATTAATTAAATTATATGTTAAGTTATAACTATATATATATATATATATATATATATATATATATATATATATATATATATATATATATATATATATATATATAAACAGTCAAAACCTTTAAAAACACATGTTGAGACCTGTACTAAATACATTTTACATTGACAGCCCAAGTTATAAATCATCCTAATATGAATGACATCATAATACACTGAAACAAATGTCACACTTCTCTTTTAGTAAATGATTTTAGTCTGTAGATCCATCATGAGCCCGATCATGTGTTAACCACATGATAACACAATGTTCTCCCCCTTTTACTGACCTTATCTTTTCCAATCATAGTGAAACTGAAAAGTAGTATTGTAGCTCCTCACTACATTCTTGTCTCCAGTCATAAACACAGTACCATCCCTTCCTTGATCATCTGAACCACTGTGTAGCTAAAAACTAGAGCGGCACCTCTCCCTGTAACAGGGTTCCTATAGCATAGGCAGGTTATCCAGCCCATCTCTTTGTGTGACATGTCTTGAGGAACTAGAAATAAGTAGGATAATAGTGGAACATCCATCATTCTCATATTAAAGCCCATGAGCATCCCTTCACAGCGATCTGGTTCCTCAACACATGGTGAAGAGCCCTAGCCATGACCTCTGACCTCTTACTGTCTTACTGTTCTGTGACGTCAGGGAGCACAAACAAGAGGAAGTTCCTGAGGTGGATGTGTGGGAGATTTTGAAAAATGCCCGACCTGATGAATATGAGAAGATCGCTTTTACGTATGGCATCACCGATCTCAGAGGCCTGCTGAAAAGACTGAAGAAAACCAAGAAAGAGGAGAAAAAGAGTGAAGGTGCTGATTTCAACTCTATTGGATGTTTACTTTGTTTCATAAATGTGCAGTATTCAGTTCACATGCAATGTCAAATTCTTTAGTTGAAACACTGTTATGCATCTGCAAATTTGCTGAAAATCACTCTCGGGCAATCCAAACTGTAGGTTAGTTTTCTTCTTATAATCGGAACAGATTGGGAGAAATTCAGCATTATGTCACATGCTCACCAGTGGATCTTCTGCAGTGAATGGGTGCCGTCGGAATGAGAGTCCACACACCTGATAGAAATATCGAAATAATCTACATGATGCCAGTCCATCAGTTAACATCTTGTGAAGCGAAAAGCTGTGCACTTGTGCGAAACATCATGGCATTTTTAACTTAACTCATTCTGAATCAGGAGAAAAATATGCACAGATTAAGCACCGTTTACAAAAATATGAATACCTCTCACATCAGATTTATCAACATACAGTATTTGTTATGCGCCGTTTTGGACTGTTTTAAGTTGTAAACGTACAGTAGCTTGAACTCTGCATATTTTTCTCTGAGCAATTTGTTCAAACTTTTTCACTGGAGCAGTGTTATTGGAGTTTAAAATGCCCTAATCCTTAATTTATTATAAACACATAGCTTTTCACTTCACAAGATGTTAATTGATGGACTGAAGTCATGTAAATTACTTGTGGATTATTGTGATGTTTTTATCAGCTGTTTGGACTCCCATTCTGATGGCACCCATTCACTGCAAAGGATCCATTTGTGAGCAAGTGATGTAATGCTAAATTTCTCCAAATCTATTCTACTGAAGAAAAAACTTTTCTACATCTCTGATGGCCTGAGGTACAGTATTAGTAATTTTTTTATTTACATTTGTATTTATTTTATTTTGGCATACTATTACTTTAAATTTCCACTGCAGCATTTTCCAAGAGGCTGGAACCTGCATATCAGGTGGACAAAGGTGGAAAGATCCGGTTAATCGTGGATCTTGCTGACCCGACTGTGGAGTTAAAATGGTACAAGAATGGACAAGAGATCCGCCCTACTCCAAAGTATGTCACCTCCTATTCTTTCATGCTCTTTTATACATTCAGGAAAACACTCATGTGAAACCTTCCATAAATACCAAGCTGCTTAAACCCTTCATTTATTGTGTTCTTTGGCTTGCTGGTCACAAAGGACACAGAAATGACTCTGTTTGCAGCAAACACATGGAACACACACAAGTGAACCATCAGCATTTCATACCCGGCAAACACGCAACGTTCTTTAAGCATTACTCTGTGCCTTGATAACGTCCAGAAATGTTTAAAGGATGTTACGTGATTGAAGGCCAATGTGAAACTCTTGAGCTACATTTGAAGTTTTAAATGTAGTGTACGATGAGTAATTAACAACAGCAAACTGTACAAGAAAAAGGCACCTCCACCTTCACAGGACTTTAATAGAGTTGCAAAAGCTGCCTGATATGTGTACAGTAAATGCATATATTGATCATTAATGATATGACGAAAAATGTTATGGTAATGTTTTTTTTTTCATATTTCATTATTATAATACATTTAATTTTTTTTATATTTTTCATAACAAAGCAATATTTTGTAAGGTGTATTCAAGTGCTACAAAAAAAGGAAAACAACATTTCTGTTATCTTATTTGTAAGATTTTATCTTTCTTTTTTTTATACTAAACATTTTACAAATGCTGCAAGAAGTAAATGAGCACAAGTGTATAGTTTTTATAATAGTTTTTTTTTTTTTTTTTTTTTTAATTCTCGTGGTTGTACGGAGCAACTAAATTAAAGCCATTTGGGTGATTGGTGCAGCTTTCTGGTTGCTTATCTTCAATGATGTCTATCCCAGTATTCCCTGCTGTTTGGACGACTCCTTCTCTTCTTTCAGCTATTCTCTTTCTCTCTCCCCCTCTGTCTATAAACAGTAACTGTAGCACTAATAGCTCTTCCAGCCCTGTTTGATCTAGGCATGATGTCTATCTATCCTTTCTGTCTGTTATGCAATGGTGATTCCACCTGTCTGCCATTCCCTCCACTTCCACCTTCTCCATTCTCTGCACCGGCTGTGCTGGCTCCTCTGTTCACCATAAAGTAATAGGAAGTAAGTCAGCGAGTCCTCAGGACAGTCTTGTATGTCTAAACCAAAGGAGTGACCTCATTTCTGCTGTATACATCTGTTCTGAGGCTTTCAGTGCCATGTTGGGTTACACTTTATTTTAAGGTGTCCTTGTTACAGTGTAATTATACAGTACATTTACTACAAGTACTTACTATATGGTTAGGTTTAGGATTAGGGTAACTTGCATGTAATTAAGCATAATTTATTGTCATTATAATAGTAAGTACATGTAACAAGGACACCTTAAAATAAAGTGTTACACTATGTTGTATGTATATTACGTATGTTGAATGGAATGGCAATAACAAAACTATAATTCAGCAATCACACAAGTAAGTATGTTACTGATATCAGCACACTCAACTTATCAGTATGAAGTTATTTTGTGTATTTATGATCAAATTAGAATCAGATTAAAGCACCAGAATTAACTTCTGTACAATATAAATCATTTCCTAATTTTCCTAAAGAAATTATGAATGAATGAAGAAATTAATTCCATAAAGAAATCATTAAATAAGACTGGATGAAAGTGTAAGTAAAAGACAGAATAAATTAATGAATGAATAAATCAATAAACAAAGGAATGACTGATTGAATTAAATGAGGAAGAACGAATGACTAAAGGAACGCATTAAAGCAATCAATAAATAAAAGACTTGTAAGAATGAATTAATTAATTAATAAAGAAGTCAATAAATGAAAGACCGAATAAAAACAGGAATAAATAAAAGAAGCAATCAATTAAGACAGAATAAATAAACCAATAAATGAATGAATAAATAAGACATGATTAATCAATCAAGACTGAATGAATGAATGAAAGAATCCAACTAATGTTAAATTAAAGATGTAAAGTAAAAATGGCCTTAACTTTCATAACTTTCATTAACTATTGAATTGACTGTGCAGGTATATCTTTGAGCACAAAGGCACTCAACGGATAATGGTAATTAACAACTGTCAGATAAACGATGATGCTGCCTACTCAGTCACCGCAGGAGAAGAGAAGTCCACCACTGAACTGTTTGTGAAAGGTGCGTCTCCCTTTCCAGCCAATGATTTCAACCTTAAAAAAGTGACAGAACGGATACTCATTGTTTTATAACCACTTCCCCGAACACTGCCTGCCAATGATTTGATCATGCACTCTCGTTTCTCCTTTGGTCCTCTTATGTAGAACTGCCTGTGAACATAGTGAAAAAGCTGGAGCCCGTAAAAACCACAGTGAACGAGAGAATTGAACTGGAGTGTGAGGTGTCTGAGGAAGGAGCCAAAGTTAGATGGTTTGTTTAATGGAGATTTTAGGTGTTTAATACCCAATTTTGTGTTTGATACGTAAAGCGTAATGACAAAAAAGCTTCATCTCTTTGCTGACTGTCTGGTACAGGATGAAGAATGGAGTGGAGGTCCCCACAGGGGTGCGTTCACGGTACCGTGTGAAATCCGAGGGGACCAAACACTGGCTGATCATTGACGATGCCACAAAGGATGACACTGGCACCTACTCCCTGATGGCCACCGGGGGCACCACTGAAGCTCACGTTCAAGTTGAATGTAAGATAATATTGTTTTTAGAGAGTGATGATTGTCTTTAAGAACTTTCTAAAGCTATTTGAATCAAAAACAAAAACATTTGTTTCACTCCTTTCTCTGCTATTTATTCATTTTTGTCTTTTTCTTTTGTTCCCTGTTACCTATGCTTGATTATCCAGTGAAGCCTTTGAAGATTTTAATGGATCTACAGAGTGCGACAGTGTTGTTGGGTCAACCTCTTAAATTAAACTGTGAGATTTACCCTGGAAACGTCCCGGGCCGTTGGTACAAGAACGGCCAGCTGGTCCAGTCTAGTGAACGCATCAGCATTATGCACCGAGCCAAGTACGCCAACTTACTCATTCAGTATTAAACCAATCCCAATCACATCTGCTCATTGACTCATACAGTATACTGCACATAAACATACATATATCAAATTAAAATAAAAATGTTCATTGCAACATCTCTCACAATAATCGTGAGACTGTATCTCAATAATACAATTATACGAATATAATTAAGACTTTTCTTTTCAGAATTCCATGTTTATATCTCGCAACTCAGAAATGTGAGAAAATTTGATGGATAAAAAGACGCAATTAAATATATATATATATTTTTTTTCTGTGGTTGTTCCTTCTTTTCAACTTACAGGAATCATAACCTTGACATTGAGAGCACCACTATTCATGATGCCGGTGATTATACCTTTGTTCCTGAGGGATACACGCAGACGCTGTCTGCCAAAGTGCACATCATAGGTACAGCAACAATCCAAAAGTGAACTCATCATAACTTATGCTACTAAACTCTCTGAAAGCATGCCATTTGGATCAACTTTGCAGATCCACCTAGGGTGCATTTAGAGGCACTGAATGCCCAGGATAACACAGTGACCATTGTGGCTGGAAACAAACTCCGGCTGGAGATCCCCATTAGTGGAGAACCAGCACCCAGAGTTGTGTGGATGAAGGGAGAACGGGTAAGTAGAGCGAAGTATGAAAATATGAAAAAATAAATAAATAACCAGAAACACATGGATTGAACTGAGCTCATGTTTTTTTTTTTTCAGGTCATCCTTGATTCAGGAAGTCGGATGCGTGCAGAGACATTTCCAGACCACACCTGCCTCACTATTGATAGCGCAGAAAGAGAAGATACCGGAAACTACAAGATCGTCCTTCAGAACGAAGCTGGAGAGGACACAGCTAGTGTAAAAATCAAAGTTGTAGGTAAGGCATCTCTCTCCAAGGGAACATGTTTGTTTGGGTGACGGCATTGTAAATTGCATCCTATTCTGTTTTTATCTAGATGTCCCAGATCCCCCTGAGGCTCCTCTGGTTACTGATGTGGGTGGAGATTGGTGCACTATGACATGGGAGCCGCCACGCTATGATGGTGGTTCCCCCATCCTTGGTAAATCAACTACTGTGCATAAAAACAGCATCATACTGATATTTTGGAAGCTTGTTAACTTTAGGATTTGATTTCAAATGACATGTTGAAAAAAATGCTGTGACATTTCACTGCGATCTCATTACACTACCGTTACAAGTTAATTCATGCTTCTGTTGATATATCACAGGGTATTTCATTGAGCGAAAGAAGAAACAGAGCTCTCGGTGGATGAGGCTGAACTTCGACCTTTGCAAAGAGACCACCTTTGAGCCCAAAAAGATGATTGAAGGGGTGCCATACGAGGTGCGGATCTTTGCGGTTAACGCTATCGGCGTCTCCAAACCCAGTGAGCCCTCCAAACCTTTCATTCCCCTGGGTGAGTACACGAGTGGCCCATCTGTGTTATCAATGGTGTGCCATCATGAGAGGTAGGGTATCACCAAAGTGTGGGCTGATTCACAAATCAAGTCCAGGCCGAGATCAAGCCACAGGTTTGGGAAATTGGTTTTTAGTCCCCATACTCCTGCTAACTAGATGGCACATAGCTTCCCTCTACGACACACCCTCTCACGATGCCACAATGGGATTTTGTTTCTCTTCAAATTAGTTATGTAATGAGTACTGTCTCTATAATGTAACATAACACAGACAGAATGATCACTTAAGCATATCCAATTAAGCGAGTCTAAGACACTGCAGAGATGGGTTTCAATGCAACAGGTGACATTAAGGGGGAGTGGGGGGTGTTGTGATGCAATACGGGGGAGCAGTTGCGGTGCAGTACGGTAAGGCATTGTTTTGATGCTTGCATTTTCATTTTTCTTTCCCTTTTTTTTCAACTCAAGAGTTAAATGTCACCTATAGCAACAGGTGTTGCTGTGCTTACACCAGCATCCAAAACATTGGTGTCGGTCTATGACCTCCACAGGGCAGACCTGAGATTTAGAAGACACCGAGTATGACTTTATAATGGCTGCCAAATCATCTGCGGATTATTATGTTATGAGATCAGACAGTCCCTGCTTCAGTCACAGCTTAGACTTGAAGAGTTGCATGAGAACAGAAGAGTCTAATGAGAAACCCTTGTGAAATTCACCACATACCAGTGAGATATGAGAGATCCTCTCTTACATTTGTTTGTGTTTCGGGGTACACATGTGGCCATCATTTTAAAGGAGTTAAAGGAATGGTTACCAAAAAAAAAAAAAAAAGAACATTGAACTATATATTTATTTTTATGGATTTGGAACAAATTATGGGAAAATATTGGATGGAAAACATTCAATATGACTAATATGTATATATGTATATATATATATATATATATATATATATATATATATATATATATATATATATATATATATATATATATATATACAGAATTATTACATAATCATAAAGAGAGAAAAAATATAAACATCCCAGGCTGAATGTGATAAATATATATTGCAGTTAAAGAAAAAAATTGCAAGAATATTGGCTTAACACATTCAGAGATTTTAGAACAAATTATGCAAAGAATAGATTTATTACAACATTTATCCAAAGTAATCAGAGAAAAATAAAAACAGGAAATTATAAGGATGCAACAAATATTTTTACACTAGTTATTTTACAACAAATTATGTTTTATACTTCGTAAATGAACTTAAAATATAACTAAACATATTCAGCAACATAACTTACTACTTTCAATAAATACATTCAATAGCTGTGACCAGTGAACCAACAGTGCTGGTGGTGGATGACGTCACAGATACCACAGTGACCATGAAGTGGAGACCCCCAGACACCATCGGTGCTGCTGGACTTGATGGCTACCAAGTTGAATACTGCATTGAAGGAAGTAAGACTAAAAGCATATACTGCATGCTTTGCATAAGTGGTTCTCCACTGGTGGGTGTCCAAACGTATTTTGCTATTTTGTGCTTTTGCGTTTTATTTTACAGCTGACGAATGGATACTTGCTAATAAAGAGCTGGTGGAAAAAACGAGGTACACTATAACCGGTCTGCCAGTGGAGGCCAAGATCTTAGTGCGTGTCAAGGCCATAAATGCTGCTGGGGCCAGTCCACCACGCACAACCCAACACTCCATACTGGTCAAAGAGGTTATTGGTGAGAGCCTACTGCCATATTTTACTAGTTAATTCAAACTTACAGCATAAAGAAATCAGATTCATTATAATTTAGGGACATAAAGACATTTTAAGCCAGTTCTGGGTATAGTAATGCTCTATTGCTTCTTTGGCAGAGCCTCCTAAGATTCGCATACCTCGACACTTGAAGCAGACATACATTCGAAAGGTTGGCGAAGTCGTCAACCTCGTTGTGCCCTTCGTGGTGAGCCAAGAGATCATGATAACAAACCCCAAGCTTAATAAATTCCTCTCCTTTTGGTCCCAAAAGAGAACTTCTAAATGTCTTTTGTCTTTTTAGGGTAAACCGAGGCCAAAAGTCAACTGGTTGAAAGAGGGTCAGCCGATTGACAAAACGGTCAGCATTCGCAACTCAGATTGTGACAGCATCATGTTCATCCGCAAGGCTGAGCGCAAGCACTCTGGGAAATATGAACTGAGCGTACAAGTGGAGAATCATATCGACACGGCCACGCTGGACATCCAGATAGTTGGTTAGTTAAGAAAAAATGCTATTAATACATATATGTCTATATCTATATCTATCTATATAAATATATATATATATTTTTTTTTTTTATGTAAATTTTTGAAAATAAATTCTTCATAAGCCTGTAAAATTAACAGTGTTTTTTCATATAATTTATATAATATAGTATTTCTTAATATTTTGAATCAGCTTTGAATTTTTTGTAAATCTTTTATACGTAAATCTTTTATATTATATTATATATATAGGTTTTAGTAATTTTTTATGTGCTTTTGTCATTTTTTATATTTTTGTTTTCTTAACTATTTTTATTTAAGTTTTAATCATTTTAATACTTCAAATTAACTGTATTTTAAGTTCATTGTCAATTTGGCTTTTTTAATTTCGATTTTTGTTTTAAGTTTAGTTTTACCATATCATATTTATATAAATATTAATAATCATATAATATTTCAATCATGAAACTATTTTTTAAGTTTTAGTTTAATACCAACACTGAATATTGCTATATGCTAAATGTATTTAGCTTTATTGCTAATAATGCTAAAATACAGATTATTAATAAAAAATATATATATTTATAATATAGTTCAGAGAAATATATGATGCAGAGCTAAGCCCTCCATGTTCTCCATCGAAGCACCGTTGAACATTTTCTTTTGGTGTCTTTCCCAGATCTTCCAGGCCCACCACAGGCAGTAAAGATCGAAGAAGTCTGGGGGAATAACGTAGCACTGGACTGGAACCCACCCAAAGACAACGGCAATGCACCCATAATAGGCTACACCATCCAGAAAGCAGATAAAAAGACAATGGTCTGAAGAAAACTTTTGTCTCTTCACTGTACTTCTATGATGCTCATATTTAAAACTGATTTCAAACATACATCATTTTTATATTATTAGTGATTTATTTCTTTCCTATATGGTTTATACAGTATAGACATTTTTTGTAAAAATAATAATAATAATAATAATATTTTAAGTTTTAAAAGGATAAAAAAACGTGTCTGTGTGTGTGTGTGTGTTACACAGGAGTGGTACACATGTATAGAGCACTACCATCGTACCTGCATCACAGTCTCAGATCTGGTGGTGGGTAACGAGTATTACTTCAGGATTTACTCCGAGAACATGGTGGGCTTAAGTGAAAGTGCCACCGTCACTAAAAACAGTGCTCTGATCATGAAAGAAGGTAAGGCTCTGCTCCACTCTACTCCTCAGTAAATTAACAGCTTGTCTAAATCATTTTCAATGGTGCAGTAAGGTTTTTTTGTTTGTTTGTTTTGTTTAATGGAATACCACTTAAAAAAAAGTCCGGATGTCTTGAGAATTGAGCTATGACAGTGAGGTAAACAGCAAAATAGAGTCTGTGCATTTAAGCCAATCAGAAACCTTGCCGTCTTCCAACCTCGATCAATGGTGTAATTTAAGGGGCGGGACTACTGAAGGGAGTGTTTCTGCATTTCTGTAGCTGGTATGGTGTTCACAATGTCAAAACAAAACAAACCACTGTAAAATAAATTAACCACCCAAAAATGAAAATTCTGTCATTAATTACTCACCCTCATGTCGTTCCAAATCTGTAAGACTTTTGATCATCTTTGGAACACCAAGATATTTTGATGAAATCGAAGAGCTTTCTGACCGTGCATAGAAAGCAACGTAACTGACACATTCAAGGCTCAGAAAGATAGCAAGGACATTGTTAAAATAGTCAATGTGACATCACTGGTTCAATCAATCGTAATGTTAAGAAGCTACGAGATTATTTTTTGTGCGTGAAGAAAACAAAAATAAAATTTATTAAACAATTTGTTCTCTTCTGTGTCAGTCATCGACATGTGTTCATGAGAGTACTACGACGCATGTTTGTGGGGCTGCTCACGCAGGAGCCGGCGTTCTGACGTTGAACATTTATCTCTCGGTTCATGGCCATCATACATTTCTGGCTTTGGCTTTGAACATTTCAGTTGCGTTGCTCTCTATGCAGGGTCAGAAAGCTCTCAGATTTCATCACAAATACCTTAATTTGTGTTCTGAAGATGAACAAAGGTCTTATTGGTTTGGAATGACATGAGGGTGAGTAATTAACGACAGAACTTCCATTTTTGGGTGAACAATCCCTTTAAGTTAATTTGGAAAAAACTGTCTGCCAAATGAAATAATGGAAATTAAAACAATCCTTCTAGTGGTGCTTTGAGCAGTTTTAATTAACATTCTTAATCCTAAATTATTAATCTTATTTAAGCCTGGCTGATGTGGAACTGCATTTTTATTAATATTATCTAAGAAATTGCAGGGGAATTTATATCATTTTCACCTGAGGGCTGATGTATTAATTAATACTAATTTACTAATCAACATCCTGCTTTGTGTGTCTTTATATATTAAGTCAGGATTTTAATTGAAATGCCTTTCCTTGGCCATGGTTTAAAGAAGGGTTGTTCAGTCCTGCTCCTCGAGATGAATGCTTTGTCCCAGTCTGAATACGTATAATACACACTAAATCTATGTATGTTGCTTGATATCACAGGCCCTCTTGCTGCATACCACTTGTATGAAAGCAGCTAAATTCACAGCCTTAAATCCTCACTTAACATAAAAATTCCTCAAATTGTTTTGTAAAACTTGTGCAAAGTATGTTGGAGAATATTGGCTATTTTAGCACAAATGCACAGTTCAGAATCCAACAGACATGTTGGAACAGTTTAACATACTATGATTTGGTACCAGTTTTGGTATTATTAAATACAACTAAAACTATATAAAAAGAATTTGACTGAAATGAAGCAGAATTAAAATAAAATTTAATAAATGAATTATAAAAATTAAACTAAAATAAAAAATAATTCAAAACATTAATAAAAACTATAACGGTTTATAAATGATGCTAAAGTAACACTGGTTGGGAAACATGAACTCTACTCTTATGTACTTGATTGAAAGTGGGACATGTTCCTTCAGAGTTTAGCATATGAAGTAATCAAGGCTAATCAAGGTTTGGGGTTTGGGCAGGATTGCGCACCTCTGGTGTAAAGTCTGAGTTTCGACTCAAAGGAGCTTTAAAGGCTTTACTGGAATGTTAAAGGTATGATCTGCCATTTGTAGTAGCTTCATAATAGCATAGTAGCTTGATAATTCTCCCTGATATGTCTACATATACTCTCCCTATGCTGTATGCTACAAACACAAAGATTTGTTTATTAGCCAAAATTACAGGAGTGACAATAACCAAGTGCAGATTATATCTTTAACAGACTGTGTGTGTCACGCTTTGCCAGTGCTGATGATAAATATTGTCTCTTCCTCATCACATAAGGGAAATTCCCCCATGATACAGCTCTCGGCTCGTATCATGCAAAGTCCCTCTCTCCCTTCCCCTCTCACTCTTCCTCCTCCTCCTCCTCTTCCTCTCGCTCTTCCTCTCACTCTCAATCAGGCATGCACCTGAAAATCCCAGAGTATAATGACCGTGACTTCACCGAGCCGCCCGCTTTCACCCAGCCGCTTATCAACACCTTTGCCATCGCTGGGTACAACGCCACCCTGAACTGCAGCGTGCGTGCCAATCCTCGGGTAAGTGCTGTACAGGACACTCAAATGTCTTCTTTTGTCTAATGTTTTTTTTCTGGCTCCTGCTCTGACAGGTAAGTCCATGTTGCATGTTTTACATATTTCAACCATTATTCCCAGACAGCAACATAGTGTTGGCCCAGATCCGGCCCACATCTGGCCCGGGTGTGGACCGGATCTGGGCCGAAACTGCTTGCTGTCTGGGTTAAACCACACACTTCAATTTTGATCACAAGACATGGCCCGGTTTACACCTTATCTCCTGATAAAGCACAAAAAAATTCAGCTTGAATTACAATTCTGCCAAAAATGCCAGTTGAGGACCAATATTAAACACAATATATGGATGCATACATGCATATCACATGATCTACACTACCTATTGAGAAATATTATAATTTAAGTTTTTAGTTTTCTGTTTGAATATTGTAAGATGTAGATATTCCTGTGAAAAAAACTCAGTACTTAGTTCTTATTATTAATGTAATTATTTTTTTTTTTTTAGAAAACCATGTCAGGATTCTTTGAATTGGAAGTTCAAAAGAACAGCATTTATTCAAAATAGAATTATTTATATATATATATATATATATATATATATATATATATATATATATATATATATATATATATATATATATATATATATATATATATATATATAGATAGATAGATAGATAGATAGATATATGGATATATATATATATATATATATATATATATATATATATATATATATATATATATATATATAGGGTCTTTATCAGTCTTTCACACACACACACACACACACACACACATAAGGATGTATGCACCAGCGTTCAAATGCAATATGCTAACATAAGTTTCTGACGACCTCTGAATAGAATTTCAGTTAATCAGATCACAAAAAATGTTGGACCTTGTTTAAATCTATATTTAGTGAGGTTCATTTAAACAGATGATAATACCAGATAAAAACAGTAAACAGGGTCAAAGAAACTCGATCCATTCTAAAAGATCTGATAAACAAGAATTAAAAAGACATATATGAAAAAAACATGAAACATGAAAACATTAAACCCATGAAAACCTATCGGCCTACACAAGGTTCTGATGCATACCCTTCTCTTTCTTTCACGCTCTGAGAAAGTCTTTGATTCTGCTAGGCTCCAACCATGTGCTCATGGCTTTACACCTGTATTTAGCTCTTTGTGGCCTGACCTGCGAGTGTCTCAGTGGGCTTAACAGCACCTGCTGGTTATAATCTTTGAGCATAGACACACTGGATCATATTGTCTTTCTGTCATTCAATACTCTACTGTCACCAGCACATGTGAGAAGAGTAGCAGTTCTCACTCCACGTGTTTGATGGATTGACGTTACTTTGGTTCCTCTTCACCAGTAATGTTGTCTGTAGTTTTCCGTTTTCTCATACTATATTCCATTACTGCTCACAGCCTAAGGTACTCTGGATGAAAAACAAGATGACCATCATAGACGACCCACGTTACCGCATGTTCAGCAACCAGGGTGTGTGTACGCTTGAGATCCGCAAGCCCAGCCCGTTTGACGGAGGTGTTTACACCTGCAAGGCTATCAATGACCTCGGAGAGGCTCAGGTGGACTGCAAACTAGAAGTCAAAGGTTAGTCTGTGCATTAAAATGATCATCTAGCACAACCAATCCTGTTCCAGGAGGAGTTCAGATCCAACCCTTATCAAGTGCTTCTGAGGATCATAATTAGCTGCCTCAGTTGTGTTTGATCTGGGTTGGAGCAGACTTTTTAAAAAGGTAGATGTCCATGAACCCCTGATCTAGCACCTCAGATGTGGATACGGCATCTTAAGATCACTCCTTTAAGAGTATATATGGCTAATACAGTTATTAGTTGCTTCAATTCAGCACATTACACCTGATTAAAGCCTGTCAAGAACCTGACAAGAGGTCATTACCAACCTATAGACTGTATTTACTGTTAACCAACCAATTAAAATGCACAAGATTACAGCACTTTGGTCCATCATTGTTACAATGTTCTTTTATTTTGTCTTTTAAACTGGTAATATGAGCATTCCCATAGTCTTCTGTGGAATTTCCTGGGTAAGTATAGTGTGGAAGCCATATGGTAAAAGATTCAATGCTCTTGAACTATTCCTTTCATTTTAGATTTATTCTTTGTATTATATTTTCATTCCCATTCTGCACTTTTTATAATAGCACTGTGCGGCTTTTTGACATATTGTGTTTCCACAACAAACAAAGCCTTTATTATGCCCAGACTCTTTTCTTTTCTGTGATAGACAACTAGCAGTGCATTTAAACAGCATAAATACTCAAATTGTTCAAGAAATGAATTTATAATATTACAAATATTATTACTAGGGCTCTTGATTAAAGTATTTAAACACTTTTACCACGCTAAGGATGACTTAACATCGTAAAATGCTACATCGGGGTTTGATTTAATACAGTTATTTATAAAAATATCTCTTAATTATTTCCAATCATCTTGATCATGTCCAATAAAGTACATGCCATTAATAATAAGATAAATATACATTTCAGTATCATTTCAGTATGTTGTAACTCCATCATAACTAGCACAAACTGAAAATTTGCAGCAGCATGCAGCAAATCCGAAGCAATATCTTTTCACACTGCCACCGGACCACACATGCCATAGTGTAACAGATTGCAAAAACACAGTCACACTGCACATTTTGAAACATCCTGGACCTGATCAAATCTGATTACACGCCAATGTTTGCATATTGTATCACTTGCTGACATGTTTTCATACTCTGTCACACATTGCCATATTGCTGTGTTTCCCTCTTGGTAGACTGTGGTATGTCCTTTAACTCCTTCATGTTAAATCTGTAATGACTAAGTCAATGATGTACCCTGAGGCACATATAACTCCTCATGTAAACTTTGGGTTTAATCCGTATTTTCTTTTCTCCCCCAGTCATCACTCAGGAATAGTTACTGTGTTGTTCTCATTCAAGGTAAGCTTTCATATGGTTTCGGGCATATGAAGCTTATTTTTCATTCATTCTGCATCCCTTGGTTGCCAATATCCTGCTCTTTGCTTGTGTGTAATGTTCTAAAATTCAAGAATTATCAATGAATGAAGAATGTTTTACAGGATTCTACAAGAACTCCAAGAACCAGTTTAACTGCTTTATCCATATAGAATTTATACTATGCATGCTTTTCACATAAAATCAACCATTGGGGAATGTTACAACATTGCGCTATTCATCATAAAACTAATTATGAATACATGCAAAAATTACGTTTGTGTTACTTTTTCTCAACAGCATCTAACTGAGACTCTTTATTCTCCAAACTGGAAGCGCTATGCTAGGCTTGCAGCCATTTTTACACTGGAAGTATTACTGTATGATGTACAGCTTTAACTGCTTGTGTTTAAAACCTAGTCATTTTAGACAGACAAATTACAAAATTGGATGAGGTACCTCTTTCTCTTGAGACCAAACAAACAGTCAGATTCAACACAGTCAAGACTTGCATCCCTGCTCATGCAACACACAATTCTGATATTCTATTTCTGCAAATGCTTGCGAATATGTGCTTTGTATATGTACAACGGTGGTCATATGGCATAATGCAGCCTAATTTAGAGCACATTCAACAGACTGTCCATGCAGCTCAACATGCTACAGCAAGCAATGACAAGACATGAGCTTCTGTAAGAGTTTGCAGAGATGATTGTACTCACTGCCTCAACATTTTTGCTGCACCTGCCGAACTCTTCCAAAATTCCTGTCCTGATTTCAATGTTGTCCTTCTCTTCTTTTACACACTTTTTGTCTGTCACTACCTCTTCTCTCTGTGTATTGTGGCCTAAAAGGTTTTTGGACACTTAAGTCACACTTACAAGCTTGAATGTCTGTATTAGAAAATAACAAACCAACGCTTGTAAATAAATGAATAACTAAAAGTAGTTCACTTATTAATATTGACTGCATTTCAACTGTACTTCAAATCTTAAAAGTATATATGTAGACTTGTATATACTACTTGAAGATAATATAGACAGTTTAATGGCATCAACATAAACAAACGTTAATGCGCGTGAGCCCTTTTGTGGACCTAACTTAACTTCCAGTAGACTCCAAATAGAATCAATAACAACAGCCAAGTCCCTCTAGAGTAGATATTTTTTGATAACAAACAAAATGTGTTTTCTTTGTGGATCAGGCGGACTTAATGAAAATGCTAATTCATTATTTGCCAGCAGGAGATGTTTTAAAGCAAAGACATAAAGCGCGAGAAATAGAGGTTTCCCCATTAACAGCTGTAAACAAAGCAGAGCTGGTACGCTCACACGCTGCTTTATCACGCATATAACATGCAAGTCTTCTTTCAGAAATACAGTGATATAAAAGCACCCGTGCCTCGTTTTGATATTTAAACATAAATGTAAGGAATTATTATTATTAAACGTGCAGTGTGTTATGTAATGTTACGTTACTATTGTTTATTTAACGAAGCCTTTTTGAAAATCGATCAGTTTAAAAATTGTCTCCAAAAATAAATAAATGTATGGGAAACACATCCCGCAGCACAACCACCTGAGCCCAACTTCAGTCTACTCATCACCTTGCCTTTAACTGCGTTTGTAGATGGCACCGCAGCCAGACCGATATACACAACACAGACCGGAAGTTAACTTAGGTCCAGGCGCATGCGACCGATGAAACCGTGAACTTAAGTGTAGTTCAAGAGAGTACAATCTCATAACTATGTTTCAAGTACATTTTTAAACCGTGCACTTTGTAATTAAAAGTTTAACTTTAAAGTAAGCTTTTGTTTTTAGCATTACGTTTTAATAGTATGTTGCGCTTTAAAGAAGTACATTTATTTTTACGTCGATAAAATGCTATAACTCATGTAAAGGATTTTTACTGTAGTGTGTTATTCAATATTACTGTACATTTACTAAATTAAAGCGTCATTATTACAAAGGTTTAAGATTTTACTATTTTACTATTTCAAAGACAATGCAATTAAGAAATTACATATAAAGAGTAACGTTCTTCTATCAAAGTGAATAAAAAAAACTGTTAAGTTCAACTATTTGCATTTAATATACATTTTTATAATGCATTTTAAATTTAATTGCAACTAACGTTTGACCTTCAAACACATGATATTTGGGGTTTTAACTTTAATGTTCTGCTTGAAAAATGAGTGTTGTCTTTTTTAATGCATGCTATTTTGTTATATAATGCAAAGACATTCAGATATTTTTAAAATCTGGCTTACATGTCCAACAACTTTTGGCTGCCATGTTATGTTTGATACTTTCATTGTTTACACTGTCACCTCTCTGAATGTCTATCTTTGCCCTCTTTCAGGAGGTTTTACATTCTTTGAGCTGATGAAGCGAGGTGTTCCCTTACACCTCATTGATAAGTACATGAACGAGTCTGAGAAGTCAGAGTCTGAGAAGAAGGGATCCAACTGAGGGCTGACTCACCCAATGATTACCCAGAAATCCCTGTCACTACCACAAATAAAATCTAAACTTTGTCATGGTATGCTGTGTTCAGACATGGATCTATAGTTATAGCAACCTCTGCGTCTGTCACTGTGCGATCATGTAAAACTGTGTTTTAAGAAATGCCACTGAAACTCAAATGCACGACTTTCAGTGAACTGGATTGTAGCTTCAAAATATATCACAAATAGATGTTTTATTGTGGAAAATCTAGAGCAGTCAGTTACAGATATTGTAATGCGGTTCATTTGCCTTTTTCTGGGTTTGGGAGACGAGGGTGGTCCTAAATGAGCTCAAGTCTGGTTTTTGCTGTTTCTGTCTTTAATTTACTTTTTTGATTTTCCTTCTTAGTTTTCTGACCCCTTTCCTTTATTCTCCAATGAATGTACTGAAATCCACTTAGATGTGCAATATCAATATTGTGCAGCTATAAGAAGAGATCTGAATGTTACAGAAAACATTGTTGGTCTAAGGATACTTGTAGTAAATGCCAATGTTAATTTTAGCATGACATTTAAATAAATGTCTCTGTATGAAAATCAATGGTTTCTTTTTTGTTTAAAAGAAAAAGTTTATTTGTTTTGATGCAGATTGTGAGATTTGGTAACACTGTTCTTTGGGCACAAAATATGTTAAATCAATCTATATTTATGTTCAAATAATTTCTAAATATATTTTAATAAAAATTAAATATTGTTTTCCAGCCTTAAAAGCACTGATATCTCCATTAGAAAATGCAAGTCTATTATGAATATTTGAAGTCCACTTTTTGTTTGGAATGTAGTGTGAACACTCTAATTACACTATTTATACTATAAAATGGCATAGAATAGTAAAGGAATTGAGACACACCCAAGACTTGTATAACAGATATGATATTTAACATAATAAACATCTATAATACAATAAATAAGGATAGTATGGTTTACCAATGCTCTGTTCGAAAATGATCTGAAATGAATGAAATTACTCAAGCAGCGTACTGTTGCCATAATTGTTGTTATGTTCTATTTAGTATTAATATTTTCAATTTACTTTCAGTTGCATATATTAAAGTTTAGTTAAGTTGTAGCACATTTGTTCTGTGCTTTTGTCATTTGTATTAGGTTTTTAATAAAAAATAAATAATTTCGTTTTAGTCATTTTAGTACTTCAACAAAGCAACATTTCAAATTTTCGCTTAAGTCTTTAATTTTTTTCCATTTAATATTTGTTTAATGAATTATTTTTGTTTAAATTTAATTACTGAAAACGTTTTGTAATGTATTTAAGACTTCAGGCTAATGTTATCAGAAAATCAGAACGTCAACATAAGGGGCCGTTCTGCATAAAATGCTTGGACGAGGGTAAAAAAGTTTTCTTCTAGACTGGTCAGAGCTGTTTAATGTCAGTTAAAAAAAATTTAAATTGGCCCTATTTTAGTTTATGCAACGGGCCCCAGGTCTTCCTGATGCCCCTGGTGGTCGGAGGCGGTACCGCAGTTGTTCAAATTTCCCGGCTTGCTCCTCTTCCGGATCGCAGTTTCCTGCGTCTCTCCGTTTATCTGCTCTCAACTACTAGGAGCGGAGGACACCGTCGGTTCCGCTCATCAAAAATGCCTCACCACACGTTATCGCCGCATGCTAATGCCATCTTCTAAGTGGTCACCTGGGGATTCTGACCCTGCCAAAAGAGCTATCATAATGCGTCAGTGCGCGTGCCCGGAGCCGCTGTCAGCTGTCCAGCTCAAGCGCCTGGAGGAACACAAATACAGCGCGGCCGGTCGCTCCCTCTTCGAGCCGCCCTGCCAGATATACTGGAACTGGCTGGTCCAGCAGATCCCGACGTGGGTCGCGCCGAACACGCTGACCATCACTGGACTCCTTATTAACATATTAACGACGATCATTCTCGTCTATTACAGTCCCACCGCCACGGAGGAGGTGAGTTCAGCTGTCACTCAAAGTCACAGCGTGACGCGTTTCGTTCTATTTACATGCCCTGCTACGTCAGTTTTAAAAATAAACAATCATATTTCGAACCTCAATGCTTTCGGGGGTTCTACCTCACGCAACGTTTCGAGCCTACACGTGTGAACATTTCTGGTATTGGTTTACCGATTCACTTTAAGACATTAATGCTATTGACGTTTTCAAAGCATTCTAAGCAGCTGCTTAGTCCGAGTTATTGACCGCAGACCCATACAGATCACTATTTGTTATTTTAGCTGTTATAGCCCCTCTATTTGATTCTGGGCTACACTGTGACCCCACACGTTGTGTGTGGACATACACTGTGTCATATTTCCAGAATCACAGACAATAGTCCATTGACAAAGTCCAGATTCCTGTGTTTATTGCTATGCAGATCTGGAGATTGCTGCTGAATGCACAACTTTAACCCACCTGTTGCCAGGCTGGGAATAAAGATAAAGGGAGCTTAAAGTAAACTTTGAGCCAGAGACAATCGAGTTGGTCAAGCAGCCAGTATTACAATACAGAATGATATTATAAAAGCATTATAATTAAGCAACATTTGCATGAAGAGTGCTGCTGTATTGACGAATGGCATAAGGCCATAGGTGACCACAACTGTGATGATATTCACTACTACAGCACGGTTACAAGTGCTTTTATCACATCGACTTAAAGTCTGAAGGTCTGAAACTTTTTTGTTGTCATAAGCCTAAAGTAGTGTTATAATTTTGTTGTAGACATTAAACTTTGCCATCAGTGGAATAAATTATGTTAAAACATATTCAAGGAGAAAACTTATTTTAAATAGATAATATTTCTCAAAATTGCAGGTTTTTTTTTTTAGATCAAGCAGCATATATATATATATATATATATATATATATATATATATATATATATATATATATATATATATATATATATTTATATATACACACACACACACACACTATTTTTTATGTTTTTTTACATTCTTATGCTCATAGGCTGAATTTATTTGTTCAAAAATACAGGAAAATATTTAATGTTGTGTAATATAATTATGTACAATAACATTTTTATTTTTAATATAGATTAAAATCGAATGTATTCCTGTGATGCAAAGCTGAACTTTCAGGATAATTACTCCAGTCTTCAGTGCAACACAGTCCTTCAGAAATCATTTTAATAATATGCTGATTGATTATCCTGCTGGAAATTTTTGTGAATCTGTGATTCTTTTTTCAGGATTATTTGATGAATAAAAAGTAAAAAATAATTGCATTTATTTGAAATGGAAATCTTTCCCAACAATTTACACTACAGTTCAAAAGTTTGGGGTCAGTAAATTTTTATTCTTAAATTTTTTGAAAGAAACAAACTTATTCAGCAATTTTTTTTAAATATATTTTTAAGAAGTGATAGCAAAGATTTCTATTGTTAGAAAATATTTATATTTTTAATAAATGCTGTTCTTTAAATGCACAAATGTTGCCAATATTGATAATTCTAATAATAAATCAGCCTATTAGAATGATTTCTGAAAGGAAAATACTGGAGTAATGGCTGATTTAAGTTTTGCATCGGAGAAATAAATTATATTTGAAAGGATATTAAAATAGAAACCATTTTTGTATGTATATATATATAAATCCAAACTTATAAACAGTTCCTGAATTGATTCGCAGCAAAAGGTTACATTAGCATATCAGAGACACACACAGTATCTGTATTGTTTCATGCCTAATCTATAATTGACATGTTTATTCCCACATTTTATCTGACAAATATTCTAATGTATCTTCTTCTATTACTAACAGTATAATGTAGTATTAACATCTATATAATTGATAATGTACATTAATTATACTGTCATTAATCTTGGAATGTAACTGCTTAGGTCTTCCTGACAGATGTAGGAATCACACCCACAGTAACAGACTTACGGGGAAAATTATTACATACATTAAAGGGCTTCTGTAGTTTTTTTTTAATGAAAAACACTGAAGCGATAATTCAAGCACACAGGGATAGATTCTGTTTTGTGAATCTGCAGTGAAACCAGATGGCCGGCTTGTAGTCTCTCTGGGAAATTGACCCAGCAGGCCACATGAACCTATGCCCACTATCAGACTATTACACACACACACACACTCAAGCTGCCCTTGATGTAACAATTTGTAGCCTACAGGACATTGTCTTCACATTTTACTGTATCCACAATTACGAGTCATTTTAAAACACTTCACAATGTCTTATTGGTTATTCAGGGTCAAAACAAAGAAGGCAAAAATCTAGGGCAGGAAATTTCGCCAAACACCTCTTATGAATGAAATCATCATTTTAAATCATTTGTAGATTCTATTTTATTATTTTGAATAAAACATATGGCTGACGTGCTTCTTTCCAAACTCTTTTCCTCTCTAAAGCCAATGAAATTATGGCAAAATAGCAGTGATAACGATCTATAAAAGGAAAGGAGATAAAACAGCTCTTTTGTGTCCATATTTGTGAACCTTGACAAGTTTTCCTTTCGGTCTCACACGGAATGATAAAAGCCATCCGTATCTACAGTTAGAGGTCAAGGTTTAGTCTAAAGTTTTGTTTCCTCTCTTGGCATGAAAGACCTGAAAGCTTGAGTAGTTGAATGTAAGAAACTGCATTTAAAGCATTTAAAATGGTTATGATTAACAATGATTATGCCTCATTTACTTTAACCCAGTCAAACAAGAAGAACTAGTCATTCAAAGTGCTTTCTCATTGAGTTAGTCTGGATCAATGTCAGTGTTCTAGCCTTTATGTTTTCTTTCATATCAACCCTTTTCAGGCTCCAGGTTGGGCCTTCTTTCTCAGCGCCTTAGGTCTCTTCATCTACCAATCACTGGATGCCATTGATGGGAAACAGGCCAGACGGACCAATAGCAGCTCGGCTCTTGGGGAGCTCTTTGACCATGGCTGCGATGCTGTTTCTACAGGTATAATAAGCGAAGCCAGACAACCTTTCGTCATTTAGTTATGGGTAATATTTAGTACCGTATTTTTCAGACTAAGTCGCACCTGCGTACAAGTCGCATCAGTCCAAAAATACGTCGTCATGACGAGGAAAAAAACATAAGTCGCACTGGACTATAAGTCGCATTCATTTAGAACCAAGCACCAAGAGAAAACATTACCGTCTACAGCCGCGAGAGGGCGCTCTATGTCTTCAGTGTAGACTACAGGAGCACTGAGCAGCATAGAGCGCCCTCTCTCGGCTGGAGACGGTAATGTTTTCTCTTGGTTCATCTCTCTCGGTTCATGTCAAATTAATTTTGATAAATAAGTCGCACCTGACTATAAGTCGCAGGACCAGCCAAACTATGAAAAAAAGTGTGACTTACAGCCCGGAAAATACGGTAGTATTTTTTGTCAAGCATCAATATTACTGCTTAACATCTATGGTTAGAGATCGGAACAAATGTCTCTTGTCTTGGCCCAGTAAAAAACAACTAGTTTTTAAATATTGTTATATTCATATTTAATTGGCTAATACTTTATATTGATTTGCAGTTATGCCATTTGTTGATTATTATTATTACATACAGTATCACTCTAATTGGATTGCTCTCTTAGTGTTTGTTGCTGTGGGAACGTGTATATCCTGTGGGATTGGCGTTTACCCTGACTGGATGTTTTTTTGCGGCTTCGTGGGCATGTTCATGTTTTTCTGTGCACACTGGCAGACATACGTATCCGGGACACTCCGCTTCGGATTGTGAGTGCATTCATGGTTTATTCGCCTCAGTTTCTTTGAATCCGTCTGTGTGGTATTATTTTTTAACTGTATTGTATTTTTGAATGTTTTCTGCAGGGTTGACGTGACAGAAGTCCAGATTGCTATTATAATCATGTATCTGATGACAGCATTTGGAGGAGTGAGTCTTTGGGAGACTATGGTACGACATTCACCACCTTTAGCATCACACTGAGCCTCTGAAGTTTCTTTCTCGTTTATGAATTCACTCCAATTGTAATCACTGAAGTTGTCTACACTGGAAGAGTTCATTGTGGCCAATCACAAAGTGCTTTCAAATGATGGAAACTGTGTCTGTTTTTGACTTGCTGCAGCGCTATTTATTTTCCCTAATTGGTCTTACATCATATTATTTTACTTACAAGTGTCATATTGTGTGAACTGACTGCTATTTTACTTCATATATATTGAAATAACTTATGACAGTTAAATCATAGTCAGCTTCAATTGCAAATTTTGCTTTAAACCATGTGCATACTAGGACTATGTCAAAACAATCATCAACACATATTGCAATTAATTTTCCTCACAATTTCACATCTATTTATTAATAGTTTTTCATTTATTCACAGGTTAATTTACATAATACCAACAACAAATATTGATAGTGTGCGCATAATAACCTGCTTAATAATTATGCGCATCTGAATATACGGCATTTTTCACTTCCAGCCCCCATTAACAATTATAATTTAGTAAAATGTACTTGAAAAACAAATATAATCAGACTATTATTGACTTACATAATAATTATGCATCCGCTATATATATATTTTAATAGAATAATGTTAATAAAAACTATGAATATAAGTCAATATAAATATATAATCACATCTTTTATTCGTTTTTTATTTACATGTTTACTACTAATAATAAAAATAAGAATGATGAAAATACATTTGTGACAATATCTATATTTTTATTAATATTATTGTTTATTTACATGTTTTTTCACAATACTAACATAATAATAATACACTTGGGTAAATATAATATAAAGGTAATATTATATAATCACATCTTTTCATTAATAGTTTTGTTTTAATTGCATGTTATTCTAATATTAAATATAATAACCTCAGATGCTGTGTGACACTTCCAGTGTATTCACCGTGTCAGAAATGTATTTTAAAAGGGTTCAACAGACTTCCTACATTTTATTAAAAAAAGAAGAAAAAAAATCCTCAAACTGTGAATCATGACGGAGCACCTTTCTGAGTGTTTTCTTGAAGTACACCTGTCTTTTGCTCTCTGCCTCATCTTTGAGGACAAACAGACTGTGGAAAGGTAAAAACTGCTACTATGGCTACCAGTCACCCATAGACATTGGCAAAATAAACAAAAAAAAACATCGTTTGAAACGTCGTTTCAAACCTCTCCCCATTTTATAAAGCTTGCTCAGAGCTGCACCCCTGCTCACATGAGACACATAATAACAGCTTTTCTCATTCTTTCACCCAGGTGCCTGTTCTTGGTGTGAATTTGCAAACCTTTCCAATTCTCGGTATAATCGGTGGGTTTCTGTATTCAACCTACAACTACTTCTATGTCATTCTGAACGGTGGCGTGGGCAAGAATGGCTCAACTGTTGCAGTAAGTGCTCTCTTAAAAGCATTGGTTCCTATTGCAGTCCAACTTTTTTGGCTTAGTTCTTATAATAGCTCAGTTGCCAGATTTAATGCAAGGCAAAGATAAAAAGAAAAAGTGATCTCTTTAGGGTAAATAGAGCACCTGTCTTCCTCAGGACACCAGTGTATTGTCTCCTGGTCTACACATCGGCCTCATCCTCTCTCTGGCCTTCATCATCTTTAAAAAGTCCTCCAGTCAGCTTTTCGAGCACCATCCTTGCCTTTACATCCTTACATTTGGTATGGTGATCGCCAAGATCGCAAACAAGCTGGTGGTGAGTGCTGCTGACGCCTTTATGAGCGGTCAAAATTTTTATTTGGCTTTTGTCATCCAAAATGCATCAGGTGTTTTCAGGTATGCTTTCTTTTAAAGGTGGCCCACATGACCAAGAGTGAGCTTCATCTTCAAGACACAGCCTTCATTGGTCCTGGACTTCTTTTTCTAAATCAGTATTTCAACAGCTACATTGATGAACACATCGTGCTTTGGATCGCCATGGTGAGCCACAACCATTACTGGGTCAAACCACTGCACTTAGTGTTTTTAAATGCAGTCATCTGAGTCTGAGTCTGTCTCTTCTTCATTCTGATGTTTAGGTGCTGTCCCTGGTGGATCTGCTGCGTTACTGCACAGGCCTGTGTCTGCAAATCGCCTCCCACCTGCGAATCCGGGTTTTCAGCCTCACCCCACAGGGCTCGCAAAGAGACTGACAATTTGCCCGGCGGGAGGAGGAAGCGGGACTTAAGGATGAAGACATTGTCCCGCTTCTCAAGCTAGAGCAGGAGAGCCCCATCAACCAAAACCGCAACGGCCTTGACAGTGTGACCACCACAGATTAACAGAATTGAACGTTTTACCAGGTTTGACCATACCAGCTCGCATTGTTTTGTTTTTTAAACACACTACTGTACGCAAGAATATATCACTGGATGAAAAGAAAGAGTTTAGACAACGACAATGTCCAAAACATGGCCTTGTGGGGCCAGAGGGGAGCTTAGCCCTTAAGTTTTCAGTTGCCCTGAAATGGTTAATACTGTGCAGAATTAGAAATTATTATTAAAAAAAAATTTTTTTTCAAAAGGATAAAAAAAGAAAAAAAGGAAACATTGGTGGGAAAATCAAACGTTAACTGAATTTGAATTGGCTAAAAACTCTTAGCTCTTAGCTCTTAGCGTAGAAACACTTTCTAAATATTTTGCATCTTAACCATCTGGTCAAAGATAAAGATATGAAAGGAAAGAAATAAAAAATAAATTGACGAAAAAAGAATAAATAAATAAATAAATGGTGGAAACTTTTTTTTCCACAATAGATTTGTGAATGTTTTGGGTTTGAACAGGTTTGTCAATTTTTAACAGAAAAGGGAAGCTACAACTGCAATTTTGACATCAGTTCCTGTTTTCTTTAAATAAAAAAACCAAGTCCATTTGCGATATCGAAATATCCATTATTTAATTTAAGGCCCATCTGTAGAGGTCTGATCTTGATCAATACAACAGAAGCATTTCAAACATACTTCTCGGTTTCAAGACCTGATATAGTCGCCAAACTGCCAAAAAAAATAGTTTACACCACAGAACCTTTTTTTTACCATGCAGAATTTTTACTGTCATTAAAAAAGCAGCTATTTGTAGATCAAGTGACACTTTATAGAAGAACATAAGCTCCAGAAAAAAAAAAAAAATCTGCCCGAACAGCCATTGTAGCTTAAAGAAAACTTTTTGTGATTGTCCAGTGATTACAGTGTATGTATTTATTTTAATGATCTGACTGAATTTAGTGTGGGTCAAGCCTGTTTAAAACACAAATAATAATTGAAAGAACTTAATTGTCGAGGATTGTGGCTATGTGCTAACAACAGACTCATCTCTCCACCCCCCCCTCTCCAGTCAACCAATTGCAGTCGGCTCAGATTTCCTAGCTGTGTGTTTCACTTCCTAGAGCTTGAACTGAGCACAAACAGAGTTTTTGAGCATTGTCTTTTGCTCTGTTTTGAGGGATTTTTTTTGGGGGGGGGGGGGTGTTGATCTTTTGTGCCTGTTTTGTTTTATGATGCACTCTCTGCCTGCTTAGTTAGAATCATCTCCTTCCAAAGGGCTAATAAAAACAATAAATTTTGTGTGATTTGAATATAGCACTGTGTAAATTCCAGTTTTTGTGTGTTTTGGGGTCTTCATATTCTGAACATCTCCTCCCAATTACACATAACGGCTAAAAATGTGACGCAACAGGAGCAAAGCATATCAATGCAGTCATGACTTTGAAAGATTTTTAATTAACATATTTGGCTGTTTCATCACGCTTCAGCATTCAGATTATGTTCTTATTTCATTAGCAAATTAGGCACCTGGTTTAAATTTACATTTGACACAAAAGTGGAGAAGTGTCCTAAAATAAAGAGACCTAAAATAAGAATTTTAGAAACACACATTTCCAAAATAAAACAAAGATATGCTTGTACATAACAATTATGTATTTTCTAATATAATAAATAAAAATCAACAGGGAAACTCATCCCAGAACAGCATTATCGTTCATCACGTTTCCTAAACTATGCCCTGCAGAGGTTTAGGGTCAGTAGTCATAACATTTGAGCAAGTCAAGAACGATTCCCTTTAAAAGACAAGTGAAGGTGAGGAGTTAATACACACCAGGGCCACAGGCGATGGAATCTGAATTTCAGACAAAGTCAGTATTTAATGTCCCACTGAGAGACGATCATGTGAAGGATCTCAAGCAAAAACAACATGCAGTTAAAAAAAAGACAGAAAGACAAGGAAATGGCTCATTTTTCACAATCCTTGCTGAAATTTCCAAGTATCCGGATTGCTATTCGGTTGTAAAAATGCTCCCGGAGATTCTGTGCCACTTTGGAGCAAGCAAGCATGAAAGACAAATTAAGACAAATGCAGAAAAGCCAAACGCAAGGCAGAAAGTTCCAGCCATGCATCAGAGTCCACCACTTTCATTCACGTGGTAAAGAAAGGCACTGCAAGGATGAGGAAGGAAAGACAAGACAAAGAGAACAAGAGAAAGAACAACATCTTTACCCTTGACTTTCCCTTAGGAGTTAAAAATCCTATTTCAAATCATTACAATTCAGGTAATATGGCAACACACTCGAAATGGGCCACTGAGTTCGATTCACATTCAATTGTGATCGCTTGCCTCGTGGGCTCCTGCGTGCCTCACTAATGCCCCTTTGTGGAGGAGGCCTTCAACTTCATCCAGTCACCTCCAAATGGCCATTTTTATCTGATGGCATTAACAGGAGTACGACTCTGGTACTTCAGATTCAAAAGACACAAGCTCTGAGAAAGGAATAACCTCACACCCGCTCGGGGTTTGCATCATTGCTGACCCTGCGTCTGGGGAGAAGCCGCCGTTTCAACATGATCAGCTGAGGGACAGAAAGAAAAGGAAGAGGAAGGAGCGTCAACCAACCGGTTATGAATGCTGTGGGGTAACTTGTGACAGACACATGATTACACACAAACAGTATAGAAACCAGATCAACATATGAACAAAACAGGGAAGAAAGAGGAACAAGAGACTAATACCATAAAGACTGAATCTAGAATAAAACCGTATTCAGTTCAGTCCCTATATTGTTCTAATTAATAATTCATTACAAAATCTTTTTTTTTGTTTTTTTTGTGAATTTATTTGGGGGGAAAAAATGCTGTTTTTTTTGTCCACCCATGCTTTATTAAATGATATTTATGCATTTAGCAGACGCTTTTATCCAAAGCGATTTACAGTGCATTCAGGCTATCAGTTTTTAACCTATTGTGTTCCTGGGGAATCGAACCCCCAACGCTTGATAAGCGCAATGCACTACCAATTGAGCTACAAGAAGACTATGCATTATGTAGTGCTATTTAAAAATGTAAACAAAAAAAATCAATTATTTTATTAATTTTTAAATAGTACTTTCAACTACTTTTCTGTATCTTTCAGAATTATATCCATATTCACAAATGTTGAAACAATTTAACACGTATTTTAATTCATACAAATTTAGCTCAAAATGGTTAAATGTGAATTGTGAACAAAACTTCAAACTGACAAATCAATCGACATATTTAAAGCCTTTTCATTAATGTTTAAAATGATAGTTAAATGCAATAGCACACATTTAATAAATCATTTATAAATTGGTTTAAGTTTAAAGTTCACTAGATGGTTAGCATGCTGAAGGGGCCAGTGAAATATAAACACATTTTTCTTAAGCCAATTTAAAAATAATGGAAAAATAAGTGTGTAAAATGTTTTGAATATGTCCATTTATTTTTAAATTAAATTGTACCGATTAGTAATAATAAATACATAATATTTAAAGAATATAAACATTTTAAATGTATAAAAAACTAATTATAATTAATTAACATTAATGATTGGTTTCATAGCATTTTAAGTGACACTTCAAGCCCTTCAGAATGCTGTATATAAGCAGGAATTCCAAGAAAAGAAACAGGAAGTGGCTATATGAGTTAATGGGAAAACTGGAAGTCTTTTCTAAAGATTGTAATTCAGCCTGTTAATGTGCTCATCTGTCAGAGAGGAGCATGCAGCCGAACATGACATGGCTCTACATGCATGTACGGCAGCAGAGCAAGCACCCGCTGATAATGCATCACCTCCATATGTGTACTTCTGGTGAGTGTTCACATTACTGTTCTGTCACTAAGGACAGATGAAGACACACTGGTCCCTTAAAAGGTCACCGTGACCATTAACCTCTCCAAAAGACAGAAACCTGACCCAGCAATTAATAGTGTGACTATTTGCTGCAAGCTGCCTGGTTAATCAATCATCAGGATGATATTTTTGCCTTTACTATTTCCTTAAAAGGACACAGAGGGTTGCGGGTTAAATTTGATATATTAGTTGCTAATGGTAATGAGACTAGCCAGACTCCACTGGACAATGGATGTGTAAGCCGAACCGTACTGACCTGCTCAGCAAAGAACGACATGACAGTGAAGACGACTAACGTCACCAGCACGCAGTGGGTCCAGAACTTCAGCTTGTCCCTGTATATTCGCCTGTGAAACAGAAGATCAAGGCTGGTTAGCCCCGTTACATGGTAGATGATATAACTACACAATCTGGATCCAACAAGCATCATTATACATGTTGGCAACAATTCAAAAGGTGTTGTGTATTCTGAATAGATCTACAGGTATAGAACTTCTTGCAGTTTAATCTAATCACTCCAAAAGTGAAGTAAAACTGCCAAACCATTTAAGAATATGATTCAATGTCAAATATCAAATCTAATACAAATAAAATATACACTACTGAGCAAACGTTAGGGGGTTAATTTTAAGTATTTTATGCTCACCAGGGCTGCATTTATTTGTTTAAAATCAGATATATTGTGAGAAACATTTGTTATTATTACTATTTATGTTGAAAATAGTAAAACTATTGTTGTGTTGCTTAAAATATAAATGCAACAGATATCTTTCGAAATCTTTATGATCAATTTTATGCAGCACTGCTCAAATATTAAATACATAATACATTTAAGAAATATTATTAAAAATCAAAACATACACCATTTCAAAAAATCTGAAGTGTAATGACTCCAAATATGTCTGCTATTATGTAAAAAACACCTCAATCATTAAATCATAAATATCACTATCAAATGATCTGATTTCATATCAAATTATCTGGTACTTGAATACTTTTTTTGACCTTGGTCTGCAGCTCTGCAGTCATACATTATATGACTTTGCTTTGGTGGATAAGTTGTTAAATAGTGATAAATAGTTTTGTTAAAAGTTAAAAAATAAATAAATAGATGAATATGCTGCATTATTATTAATATAATAGATAATTGAAAATATTTCTGTATAGTTATGGGGAGTTCATTCACTGCTGTCAGCATACAAGGGCAGGAATGGTAATGCTCTCTTAACTCCTGCCAGATTCAAAACTGTACATTTATCAAGAGCGTGATTGACAGTTCACAGTGACTCAAGTTCTGTTGACACAAAGCAGGCTGTCGGAGGTGAGAGGGTGACAAGGTGATATCATCATCTGTGAGGAACACAGTTCATCACTCTTTTTGTCACCAGCAGATCTGCAGATACACAGCCTATGGGGTTGCCTGAGTCTAGCAGTACCCAAAAATAACACCCTGCCCAGGGTTCGTACAGCAACTGCAAAATGAAATTCCAGGACTTTCAAGGACTTTAAACACTACATAGCTCAGAGATCTCACTTATCAAACAACATTGTTATTATCTTTCAAATTCTATCCAAATAAACTAATAAATCAAAATGGTACAAATAAAGTGCAGCACAAAAGCATGCAATGACTGTCAACTTTAACATTTGAAAGGATATTATGGTAAAGTTATCGCTTTCCTTATTCAAACTACATATTTTTTCATTAATATAAGACTGACCTGAAGAATGAAAGCTGTATCACACACTTGTGTGCGACAATACACTTAGCTCATGAGATATACAAATACTTGGTTCACTAGAATGAGACAATATTTTAATACTATTTTTACCATTTTTTTTTTTTAAATTACAAAATATTTGTCTTTTAAATCACGCAAATCTAAACAATGCAGTTGTATTTTGAAATATTTTAACTAATTTAGGGCTTTAACTAATAATTGTTTTAGTAATTAAGTAATTTACTTATTATTTTGACAACCGAGTAATAGAAATAGACCTAAGTGAAAAACAGGCTTTAGGATGACTATTTATATATAAACTAACGATGAAGCAATAATAATTGGTTTAAATAAATTATTAAAACCAAGTAATAACATGTTTTTTTTAACAGCACTGATAAAATAGGCCTACATATTTTACAAATTTGTGTAAAAAGGTTTTTTTGAGAAAAAAAGAAAAACAACAACACTAATTTTATATATACTGCCTTTTATACAGTATTTTCCAAGTACCTTCTCAAAAATATGGCTGTTTTCAAGGGTTTTCCAGGAATTAAATTTCAAAAATTCAAATTCAGGTACTTCAAGCACTTTAAGCACCTTGTACTGCCCTCGGCCCAACCAAGTCACACACCTCTGATAGGGCTTTACGGGGCATCTGGGTGTAACAGAGAGCCGCTCTGGCTGGTTGAGCATGAATGGTGAACACACTAGTCATAATTTCCAACCTATAACCCTCCAAAGGATCGACAGATACATAAACCCTTCTTCAACCACCTCCCCGTTCCCAGAAATTCTAGACCGTGTCGACAGCTATCACCCAACTTCTCACAGTGATGACAGGAAGGAACGCTTACCACTATTCACAGGAGTAAAGCAACAGAAACAGGCTATAAATCAAACACAACTTCACACAACTAAATGTAAACAGACTTGTGACACTCCTTACAACAAAACCGAATATATCTCTACACCAGTAAACCATTATATTTAGGGATTAATGATCCGGAAAGTTGTGGAGACACGTTTTCAATCTTATTGGGTTTAAATACTGCCCTTTGAAAGCTTAAAGTTCATTCAAAATGACTAATGAATCAGTGATTCAATTCACTCACTCTCATGTTGTTCCAAACCCATATGACTTTCCCATACGAGTTTCTTCCATGAAACACAATATGAGATATTTTGAAAAATCTGCTGGCTGCTCTTTGTCATGCAATATGTGAGCCTTACAAAAAGTCTTCAAGACTGAAAATTTAATTTGTTCTTTACACAAAGCTATCACATGACATCTAAATTATAGTGAATAAATCATCTGACTATTTCTATGGTGTTTTTGGATCCTTGTTGAAAATTCATAAGCTTGTATACATGTGTGCAATTTTAGTATTATTTCGTTTACATTTGTATTTTTTTTAGCTTCATTTTAGTAATTTTTTCTATTTCGGTTTTAGAAATGTTATTATTCATGTGATTTCATTTTCTTTTTCTTCAATTATTTAAATGAATGAATGCTTTTAATAGTTTTTATTAACAATAACAACACTGCTTCAAAAATCTAATTTTTTTCCCACTGGAAGTCTTGCAGGTTTGGAACAACACGAGGGTGATTAATGATGTGTCTTCGGCTACAGTGTTTTATGTGGACAGATACTTTTTGTTTTCTTTACACTACCATAAAGATAAAATAATTATTTATTTAGGTTTAATTGCTGCTATACCTTTATTCCAAAACATTTGTTTTTTATTTTTCATGTCGATTAGGTCCATTAGTTTCATATTGAACTATTAATGCTCTTTCTGTCGAGGGTTTCACTAAATTACTCCTATCAGACTTGGTCTGTCCTGATCTGTTGTTGATCTAATGAAACTTGAGGTATGTACACAGACCTGTTTGACTCGTCTTTGTTAAATGCTTATTTAGGTTTCTGTCTTTTACACAAACATGCACTGTACGGCTGCTTATGACTAAACTCTTACCACTCCTGCAGCTCTGTCATGTGGAGGAAACGGTTTCTGTATTCTCTGGGCAGCTCAAACTGAGAGGGCAATGGGAACATCGATTCATAAAAGTCCCTCAGTACAGCTTTGACTGTGCTGGCATCCTTATGGCTGTGGTCAATATTGTCATTCAAGCAGATAAACTTCCTGTAGGCAAAAAAAAATTTAAATGAAAAAAGTGAATGAGGCTTCCCAAAGTGTGGAAAAAAAGGAACGAAAGCCCCTGAATGTACCTAGGGTTCTTTCTGATGTCATCAAGCTGTCCCACTACATGAGAGACGTTGGTCCGTATCATCTTAAAGGCGATCTCCTCTTCGCCCATAATTTCAAATCTGAAAAGAACAAGAGCCTGTATAACCAACTCAGCCACGTAAGAGATTCTGCTGAAGTGTTTTTGGGAACTTTTTCCTAATATATTAGGAAAATGAAAATCCTACTTGTATTTATTCTGGTCCTTGAAGGCTTTGTGGATCCTCTCTAAGATGGGATTGCAGTGGATTACTAAACCTTTCGTGACGGGTGGCTGTAGGAACATCAAAACACTGATTTTTTTTTAACAGCATCAACAAATGCACAGCTGATGATACAAGAAAAGCCAACCATGACAATATTATAGTGTGCAGCCTAAAGCTATTCATGGACAAGGTGATGATCACTTAAACATTTTGTGAGATTTTATAGTTTAATATTTGACTTGTATACTTGTGTTGGAATAAGACTGTGTTAAGACTTTGAACCGTGGCTCTCACCATGCTGGGGTCATAATAGGCCTCCTGGGTTGGGCTCACAGTATGGAGCTGTGTAAGGTTGAACGGAAGAGTCTTGGAGCAGTTTATAAGCATCTGCTCCAGACTGGTCAAATCCTGTTTAGAGCCAAATAAACAGACATGTCGTTCTCAACATGGGTAGGACGGACAAATCATGTCATGACCACAAAAAAAAAAAAAAAAAAAAAAAAAGTTATAAATGCCTTGAATTCACTTTTGTTGTGTACATATTTGAGTGTCCGACTACACTGTTAATCATTTAATTTATATTTTATATATATATATATATAAAATAATTACATAATGAACTTTAAATGTATTTAAATGACATTTTAAGTGGAATTAAATATGACCATAAAAAACTAATTAGACTAAATTAAATTAAAACATATTTAGCAGCAATTAAAAAAAGATGTTTTAAATTCAAATAAATTAGAATACATATTAAATTAAACAATCACATTTTAAATAAAATAAAACCACATTTTAAATAAAATATATTAACTATATAAAATTAAATGTAACTACATTTTAAATTAAAATAAAATCTTAAAATAAACATTTAAAAAAATAAAATAAATGAGTCTATATTAAAATATTACATTTTAAATAATGTATTATTTTGAAAAATTAAAAAAATTTGTGTAGTAAACAAATCATTTTCTCTGCACTGTGGTGAGAGGGTGGTGTGTACCTGAAGGCTTAAGGGGAGTTCATGGATACGTGTGGCCAACGTGCGAATCTCACGATCAGACAGCACGCCAGAGTGGTCGGTGTCAATTTCGTCAAATACTTCTGATATATTGAGCTGTTGCACTGCACTCATCAAGAAGTAGAAATAAGAAAAGGCAAACTGCATGTCCTCTGAGTGACGCACACGGTGGGACGAGGTCTTATCAAACTCCTGCGGGAAGCTGAAGGAGCAACATATCGAGACAAAAAAAAAAAATCTAATCTAATAGATTAACATTAAATTGGTACACAAGTCTGTGTGTATGTTGTGACCCTCACGTGTCCTGTAGTTCCTGCATGACAAGCCTGTCAATCATGTGAGGCATGTGGGCAGGCACTTTACGGGAAGTGAAGCCAAATTGAGCATTCAAGAGTCTGTTGACATAGCGGAGTGAATCTGCAAAAGTGTCCCGCAACCTGCGTCCAGTGGCTGTCCCGTCAGCTGCATACTGCAGTTCTCTCTGTAGATGCTCCTCTTCCTGTGATGCACAAAAAAAAGACACATACAAAGATCAATGAACGGGAGATATTGCAATACTTAGTAATACTCGAAACCAATACTCAAGAAGTTCAATCTTTCAGTTACAAGAGACGGTTTTGTTTACTCCATTCCGATGGCTCAGTGGTAGCGCATTGCATTATCAGTGCAAAAGGTTGCGGGGTCAAATCCCAGGGCACACAGGGCTCCAGACTGCGACCAAATGGTCGCATTTTGCGACCAAATTTTGAGTGTGTGCAACTGGAATTTTACATCCAGTCGCACATGTGCGACCAGTAATTTTGCCTCCCCCACCCTCCGTATTTTTTTATACATTAAACGTGGAAGGGGCACGTCAATGATCAATGAAATGAGCAATGAAATAATCAATGAGACGCGAGCGCACGTGCACACACGCACACACACACTCGCACACATACTCATGAGATGCGAGCACACGCTCGCGTCTCATTGAGTGATGCCTGTCTGTGAGGTGGCCAATGCGTGTGAGAAGAATAGGGAATGGCCACTGTAAGTGGCTAAAATGTGTGGAGGGGGAGGGGCCTAGACATAGAGCGCGCGTAAACATCTGTGGGAAGGAAACGGAGATAAATATCATCACAACCTGATATGTGCGTGCGTCTGAGCTATGAGCAAGCGAACTATTTATTCGTTCTTCCGACCTGCGGCTAGTGTACCAGTGCCAGAGTCTACAGTGTCACCATCGGATGATGATGCAGACTCAGAGGTTGGTGTGGCGTAAAAAGTCCTCACTCACCATTTTCGAGAAGACTGGCTGAAAGAATTTAGATGGCTGAGGTACTATACGCATTAGAACTACTTTTGACCAAATACCAAAGACGGCTCGACATTCAAAGGAAAAATGGCTTAAAACTTAACGAAACATACAACAACGATACATCATGCGCACAAACTCTTTTACTAAGCACTTTTTTATTCTGAGTGTATGAAATTTTGTTTACTATTTGTACTGTCATGACCGCGATGGTGCTGTCAGTTTACCTTGTTGTTGGATCTTCAAGTGCAGAATAAAATGTGACACTGAATTTTATACAGCACATTGTAATTTATGCATCTATTATTAAAGTATTTATTAGTAATACAGTGGAAATTAGTAGATTTGGGTTAGCATGTTGATTTACGGTGTGCGCCCCTAAATTTTCTGGTTGTGCCCCTAAAATTTTCAGTTGGGGGCCACTGTGCTCCTAGTGAAAAAAGTTAGTCTGGAGCCCTGGCACACATGTTAGGTAAAAAAATGTTAGCCTGAATGTTAACCTAAAACACTGCTGCCATCAATGAAGGACATAGGCTGTCAAACACACAAAACTGTCAGCCAATCATAGCAGTGAGAGTCTACAGTCCACCATGCATATTCAACAGAGCGTACTTCTCAATTACAATGTTTTTTTGATGTAAAAATCTTGATAACATTATAAGTGGACCTCAGAGAATTGTATAAAATAATATGAAAGGAAGAATATAAAAGTCTGGGGTGGGTAGGCATCTAGCCCTGCTCCTTACGTGAGTACATGGGAGGCCTGCAGTTCAAAAAAGTTAAGAAACTACCGTTACAGAACCATGCCTCACCTCCAGCAGATCCTGAAAGAATTTCCTCTTCTCCCATGGAAGGAAACCACGGTCGAAGCTGGAGGTGTAATACTGGAGTTTACGACCCACCGGCCGCCCACGGAGGTGCGCTTGGTTTTCTGAATCTCTCTCCTTAGACATGTTTCCCATCAGGGTGTCTAGAAGCTTATGAGCTTGTGGTTTCTCTTTGCTGAACAATCTTAACTGAACCTTCGGTGTAACACCATCAATCTGGACTGGGATAAGAGATGGAGCACCAGCTGGCTCCAATTTAGAATTATAATGTCTTTCCTTTTCTTCATTTGCTCTTTTCACCTGATGTTGAGACTTCTGGTCTTCATTCGAGTGTTTTGCTTGCTCGTTCTGGTCTTGTTTTTCAGAGTTTTTATTGGTTAGTGAAAGCTTAGCTTTGTCTTTGTATGGGCCCAACAGCACTGCTTTGGTCAAATTAAAGCCTCTAATAGTGATGTCACCTGATGATAACTTCTCGTTCAGTTTCTGTAACTCGAGCTTCACTTCCTCAGGCAAAAGAGATTCGTTTAATGCAGGCACCTGCACAATCTCTACACCGCCATGGGCTTTCTCTCTAACTCTCGGGCCTTGTTTTTCTTTGGGAACATTTTCAAACTCAACCACTGGTTCTGGGGTCACCATGTTCGGTCTGGGCTCTTCGTCTTTCTCCTGCACCGGATTGGATATGTTCGATTTGGGGAGTTCTCGGGTATCTACAGCTACAGAGAAAGTCATGGTGAAGTCGTGGTTGTCGGTATCCTGAAAGGTGATGTTGTAGTGGATCTGGGTGTCATTGTGTCCGGGCAGCAGCAGCAGGTGGATGGTCTTCCATTTGTTGGCGACAGAAGTGTGACGGAGCACTGGGTTATCTGCAACCTGTGCCTCGGACACGCGGTGAGCCAGGCCTGAGAAGCTAAAATACGATCTGAGCTCTCCCTGAGGCAGGGTGTAAAGCGTCTGGTTCCTCCGGAGGACGACACGGTGCAGTTGGTCGAAATTATCTTAGAAATGCACAAACAAACAGAAAATTGTGTTAATTCAATTACTACTAGATTTCATAAGTAATACTCATGGTAATGGTTCTCAAACAGGGGGCCAGGAAATGCTGTTCATTTGAATAAAAAATATATTTTTAGATTCATATGCTTAGCCTTGTGCCAAGTATATGCACACCTCATCTTTCTTTTGTTCATTTAATTTAGTTAAATTTGTTCACATCAGGTTTGTGGCTTTGGTGGGGACATTTAAAACAGCCCATAAAATTTATTTGACTGCAATCGCATGTCATGGGAGGCTTCTTAATGACATTGCACATTACTTTTTTCATATTAAAAATGAATTGGACCAATTATGATTCTGAGAGCTCCTAATAAATTCTACACCTTTGATATGTATATATATATATATATATATATATATATATGCATGCATATATGGATGGGCCTATTGTGTAAGAGGGTGAGGGGACTTCAGATCAAAATTGTTGAGAAAACTAGGTCAAGACTCACCTTGTCCGCAGTCACCCACATCGAACCCACAAGCAATAACGTTGCACGCCTGGTCACAGAACTTATCTGCCAACCAAGAGTTAGCGCAGCCTTGGTTGCAGAAGGACACGCCTCCCAGTCCCCCGAGACCACCTCCGAACTGCCAAGGCTGTCCACCTCCGATCACAGCACCGCCCGCTCCTCCGAAACGACTGCTGCCTGCAGTACCTGCAAGGAAAAAAATCATGAAATTATTAATCAGAAATAAAGATGGGATCAGAAACATGCAATTGGTTCATTAAAATAAACATGAGAATGAATAATCACAACATTTTCATTTTGGGGCGAGATGACAGTGTCAAAGTACCATGACAGTCTCCTCCGTCCCAATCACATGCAGAGTTGTTGCAGGCCTTGTCACAGTAGCCATCTTTGATCCAGGACCCCGGGCAGCCCTCAGCACAGTTTGGTACAGGCCAGGTGAGATACACCTGTAAACAGAGAAAACATCTGAGGTGATTATCAAAGCCAAAGGAGTTGTAATGGAAAATGGAAATATTCCTCCTTTAATAATATAATATAATTCACTTTATATTTTTAAAAGTCTCTTTTGTTCACCAAGACTGCAAACCAAAACGGGTCTCTACTTTAATAATATTTTTAAATTATTAGTATTTTATTTATTTTTTTTACATTTTTTTTTCCAGCAACTTTAGTCCAGTGTTAAATATCACATGATCCTATTAAGTAAAAATCATGTTTCGTGAAGATATTTTGCAAATTTGAATAGATCAGAACCCTTTTTTTTTTTGATTAGTAATGTTTAATTTTTTCTTTTATGAAATAGAAATGACATCGAAAGCTTAAACAAATGTAAACTGTCTTAACTGCCACTTTTGATCAATTTAACGCATCGCTTTTAAATAACAGGATTAAATAATTTAAAAAGGTAGTACTGTATGTATTCAGTAGTTTGTGTGTTCATAGATCTTTTGTATGTATGCAGAATTTGCCTTACAAATGTGCATTTTAATTCAAATCTGCATCAACTGAGGTTCAAATAAACAGCCTTTCTGACCTTTTGACCTTTAGAGTGGCTGTAGAAATCGTCAGGCCACACGTCCTTGCCGAACATGACATCATCATTGAGGTAGATGAACTTTTGAGAGAGTCCTGGGATTCGGTGAATGTGGGTCTCTATGGCAGGAGAGCTGAATGATGGCAGGTGAGAATGATTTTGAAAAATGTCCTGAGAGACAAATGCAAACAACAACAACATAAGACTCAATGTCATTACTGTAAATCTTAAATAAATACACTCAGTATTAGTATTAGAATGCATTACAGCACACACTTCTGGAGATCCTTTGGAAACGTAAGTAGTTTTTACTGGTCACCAAGGGTCTGCAGAGCTTACCTGGTGAGTAACCACTGAGATACGGGGGTTATCCAGGTTAAGCCAAGACGGTATCTGACTATTGGTTATGATAAAGATGTGCCGCACCCATGGTGCGTGTTTTTCGATGGAACGTAGTGAATAACGCAGCTCTTCATTGTCTTCAAAGCGACTTGCAGACACATCCTCATCCTGTTTAGACTGAAAAAAAGGAAAACTGTTTATTATGTATTAGTTAAGTAATAGGTTGATCACTAATCAAGCACACATTGGCTTTGTTTTTACCCGTGTATGAAACTGTAGCGAGTTGTACCTGTGAGATGGCGCTAAGGTCCCAGAAGAGGTACGCCGGACTGACTGTGAGCTCTTTTCCTTCCAACGTCAGGTTCTTCTTGGCCTGCTGGGTGAGTTCAGTAAAATCCTGAGCTGTATTTAGGTGGAGAAGAGCAATACTGGCCTCCGAGTACAGCTGCAACTGAGATATATACATATACAAACAGTCACTTCTTCCTGTAAGATCACAATATGTTACAGGATAAATGATTTAGTTAATTAAAACTAGAGGGATTCTTATTTTATTTTCACTTAAATATTAAGCAGCACAAATGTTTTCAACATTGATAATAATAAGAGATGTTTATTGAGCAGCAAATCAGCATGTTAGAATGATTTCTGAAGAATCATGCGGCACTCAAAACTGCTGAAGTAATGACTGCTGAAAATCCAGCCTTGTCATCACAGGAAAAAAACTAGTTTGAAAATACATTAAAATAGAAAACGTTATTTAAAAAAAATGATATTGTACAATATTGCTGTTTTTACACTATTCATAACTTTTTACACTATTCATAGACTTTGTTAGCATCAAAAACAAGATATTATCAACCCTAAAGTTAGGAGTAGAAGCAGATAAAAATGCAGCATCAGGACTCCACCAGGGCTTCCCCCCATTACCTAATAACTTTGGGGAAATAGCTTTTATTCCCAGCACTGGAGGTGGAAGTAAAACAACTTTTTTTCCCCTTAATGTCTCCTTGTCAAAGTCCCACAATTTGTGCCCAGACTTTTCAAAACATTCCCATGCCACTGATACACCTACAGTAATAATGCACATAGGAAATAGCACAGAACTATGTTTACTCTTTTGGATGACCCCCTATCATATGGTTAAGAGACACACCACAGCCATATGACTGCCAGCACGAAGCCAAACTCCAGTGATGATGAGTTTGCTTGTACGATCAGGTTTCCCTCCAAAAAAAAGTTTTATCACTTGTCACAAAGCTGTTTACAAGTACAGGGTCCTCATTGTTACTGTTCCCATACCTCCAGTTAATGCCAAATGAAGACAACAGAGAGCCAAAATAGTTTATCTATCAATAGCATTTACACAGAAAATGTGTTTCCAAGAACACCATCAGTGCCAAACACTTCTGAAGAAGGCCCACTTAATCAGGCAGCAACCCTACTGTCATCACATTAATGAAAAACAACCCACAGAACCCAAATAAATAACAGGGTAAAATAGTAGAACGTGGTGTTTAAAAGGTGCACATTTTATGTACAATTGAGACAACAGACAAAATCAGTGTTTAAAACAGTGGTCTCACACTCAATTCCTGGAGGGCCACAGCTCTGCAGAGTTTAGCTCCAACCAGCTCCAATTCACACCTGCTTGGAAGTTTCTAGTAATCCTGAAGACCTTGATTAGCCGGATCAGGTGTGTTCGATTAGGGTATGAGTAAAACTGTGCAGAGCTGTGGCCCTTCAGGAATTGAGTTTGAGACCAATGGTTTAAAATGTTCAAAAATGTTAGCATATTTATAACTAAGGCATTATTTATGAATTGATTTTCCAATTACGGACATTCCCAAAGGGACAATTTGCCAACTTTAGCTTACTTCTGTTTACAAATTTGTCCCCAACCTATAACAAGTAGATTCGTCACACACACACACACACACTTCAATGGCAGTATTTCTTGTGTAACTGTGTGTGCACTGGACAGAGGTCAAGGGAGAGCTTTCATCAACATTGCAAACAGGCTAACACACACTATAAATACTAGTCACCTCTCAACACTCTACTTCTCTCTCTTTCTTTATCTGTTCCTCAGCTTCATACTTTGCTATATTACCTTAGGTGACCCACATTTGGATCATAGACACACAATACTAAAGGGAACAAAACCTATAGAAAACTCCTCATCCCTCCTCAAAAATGAGCAGAACAAGACATGGAAGGAAAGTTGTGGAGCTGTGAAGAGCAAGAATGAATGAAAACAAAAATGAACAAGAAAGAAGAAAAACTAAATTAGTCAAGCAAGAACACACACACAAAACAAAAGGAACAAACAAAAGCTAGAACAAACTTTTGCAAAAAAAATTAAACAAAAACAAAACAAAATCAAGGAACTAACTAAAACAAGCAAAGCTGGAAAAAAGCAAACAAAATTTTGGAAGCAAGAATAAATTAAAGAAAGCACAGATGGACTCAAAATCAAACAAAATCAGAGAGGAACAAAAGAAACCAAGCAATCTTGAACAAAAGCAAGAACAAATCAAGAATAACCAAGAATGAAAACAAGAACAAACAACATTCAAAAAAACAAAACAAAAAAACAAGGAAGAACAAAAACAAGCAAAGATACACCAAAGCGATCAAGGTAATAGTGAAAGAAAACAAAAACAAACAAAAGCTAAATAAACAGGAGAAAGAACAAACAAAACCAAAAACAAACAAAATCAAGCAAGTACAAAGCAAAGAAATAAAACAAACAAATAAAGTATTGTGAGGTATACAGTGCTCTGTGGGGAAATAGTGTAGAGGTAGAGATAGAAGGTCATCTAAACCCTGCTGCCTTTTTCAAGCGCAGGCTGGCGCCCTTATCACATGACAACAGGCAACAGGACGGAGCCCACACACTGGCCTGACCAATGAGATAGACACTGATCCACAACATACAAAACACTGATTATTATTTCACAGATCAATGGATGGGAAATGTTTATGTAGCTTGACTCAAGCAATAGTTAAATATGACAAATATAGTAACTTCACTGGGGTTGCTGATGGATAAAGGCCATATTGGGAATTCACAGACAGCCGTGTCTTTCTAATGGATTTTACAATCTTGTGCGCCACCTTGTGGTCATGTCAAACACTGCATTCAACTGATTGTCATATTTGAGAGGTTTTTACCTGTTTGATTTTACTGGTCACCACAGCTGGTAGTTTGACCCGGAGCTGCTCAGTTTCCTTCAGTGATGCTGGGAACCCGCTCAAGTAGGCCAGAGTTTGCATTCGGACCAGCCCCGGAGCCTCTTTATCAGTCGTCTGTCACAGAAACAGACGTTTAGACTCCATGAGTTTCACAAGGCTATTGTTTTAAAACAATAACTTTGCATACATATATTAAAAGCTAACATTACATGATAATATTTCTCACAAGCAAGGAAACACCGACGCCGTTCGTGAAGAAAATGAAATTAGCTGCTGCCGAACAACTTTGAGAAACACACAGACTCAGAGAGGTAATATACACGCTCGCTCTTATCTTAGAACTTCATTAATGTCTGCATCAACGGCTCAATCCTCCGTTTGCTAGGTCTAAAATGACGTTTTGGAATTAGCAACGGAGGCATTGGGTGGGATGCGGAAGAAAGTAATCCTACTCACAATAGCATTTTAAGTACAAAAAACGGACTAATTCCTAATAATTCAATGGCCCGGAGTCAATTATTCCTTACTTAATGCCATGTCAGCATCTGGGGCTATTTTCATGGCAAAAACTTAATTACAATATTTTGCAAATATCACAAATACAATGAAACCAAGCAAACACAGGCAAGTAATATTACACAAGATATTTCAATTTTAGCTCTTTTAGCTAAATCTTACTAAATTAGTCCTTTAGTGTCCTAAATTCAGAAAAGAGCTTTCTACTTGCATTAAAATGGTGACAATCCAAAAGAATGTGTTAATTAGAAAGGGGCGTCTTGCAGAACCAGGGATGATGTAATCCATACAAAATCTACAGTGATGAGGTTTGCCAGGAACATGACTCAGGAATGCTAATAAAACCTTCATCAAAACGACATTGCGTTATAAAAAAAACAAAACAAAAAGAAGTTCCTCTTGTTGGTTAAAAGTTGCAGACATCACAACAAAAAACACAGTTCCCTTTTCTGAAAATGACTTTGATTCGTAAAGCAGCACGAGTTTTTTGGTTTAGTACTACGTTTTACTCAAATTTAGGTGTGGGATATTCCTGCTCATGTTACCACTTTTTAGAAAGTGAGGTGACAAAAAGTCAATCCATTGTTTTTCAAGTATTTGATTATCAAAATGAGTATAATTTAAGGTATTATTTATATTCTAATGTAGTATTTACTTAAGTTTCTGTCTTAATTTTAATATACGTTCCATTAACTTTTTACGTGATTTTGTCATTTTCATTAGCTTTAATTAAATTACATTTTTATTTCAGTTTTAGTCATTTTGGTACTCAAACTTCAGTCAGCTCCCAATGCAACATTTCTATTCTTTATATTCATCTTTGGAGAAGTTCAAGTTTTAAGTTGTTTCTGTGGCTCACTGGTAAAGCATTGCATCAGCACAGCAGCGCAAAAGATCGAGGGTTCAAAAAACTCAAGTTGGAAACTCCAACTTTAGAGTAGCATGGAAAGCAGAATTAGTCAATAAGAAGTGTTAATACAGCAGTTATTTTTTCTCACCAGATAACCTCGACTGATGGAGTGTGTCAAAGTATCCTTCAAAGCATCTGTATGGGCTTTTTCAGCTGCAACAGGACATAAAACTAAATGTTAGACTAACACCGAATCAGTTTTGTACCCGTTAATGGACAATAAAAGTCAATTTATATTACATAAATAGCTATTTTTTTTACTCCCAATTCCCTTTTTGTGTGAGACAGTATATGAGTCTACTCTATACAGCATGTAGAATCATACTTCATAAAAGTGTGAAGTAGGTTATAATTGTACCTTCACTTTGAGAGTGGAAGAGAAGAACAGACACGCTTGTGGAGGAGTGGAGAGGTTTGGCCACCTGTAAGAGCTGTTTTGCAGTGGAGAATGCTGCTGAAAGCATTGGCAGCTCCTTCAACGTGATGTTGGCAGGAAACGCTGGATCCAGCACCAGCACTGGGCCCATGATGCAGTGGGACAGCAGACATTCCGGCCTATCACAGGGCATACAGACTGAATTAAAGCTATATGAAGCCATTCACTCTATTATTCTGTAGTGCAGCAGTTGCTTTTTACACAGGAAAGGGCTGGCGGCATAAAAAAACAACTGTTGCTGTGAGGAAAGGTCCTGCTCGCTATGCAACAGGAAACGTATAAACCACACCATATTCAGCTTGCTTCACGTACTGCGGACACATGAATAGCCATTTCGTCTAATTTCTACTTATTTAAAACACTCACCTTCCCTTAGGGGCTTCAGTTATTTCAGATGCATTTTTCCCAAGACGCTCCCTAAAAAAAAAAAGCAAATAAAACACTTTTCTGAATAGAAACTGCACATGCAAATAGTATAAATGCATTTTTTTTTAATTAAGTTATGGACAAATCTTTTAAAGTGACTTTTAGCTATTAATGGTGAGGTGTTAAAACGTTTGCCCCTCACTCATAATGGACAGGTGTATAATTCAAAATATGTTTTTTTGAATAAAATAACAAAACCCAAGTAATAAATATGTCTGATCTAAATGAAAAAGAAACATATGGTTTCATTTATGATTTAATAATCCATTGATCAAATGGTTAATTCCACCAAATATGGAGAATGTTTCTGCAGAAAATTGCATGTTTATACAAAGTACAATGCTTTGTAAAAATAATTATCATTATAATTAATTTATTTCTTAATCCATTCATAATGTAGAATACATTGGGTTTTTTTTAATTTACTTTCTGATTTATTAAACCATTAATCAAATGGTTAAATAAATGCCATGATCAAATTCCCACCATGCAGATTGCTGTAAACCATGTGTAATTCAAAATACATTGTTTTTATGTAAGTGTATGTAAATTAAAATAATAAAATTATGGATAACATTAGTAGTAACAGTAATATTTATTTTTTTCTTTTTAAAGCAACATTATGAATTATTTCTTAATCCATTAATCAAGTAGTTAAATAAATAATGACAAATTTCTCCTGAGTCCCTGGGATAAATAAATACTACACTAACAGTCAGTGTGTGCTTTATGGGCGGGGTACCTCAGGGCCTTCTGTTCTTCTTCCAACTGCTGTCGCACTGCAAGAAGATCCTTCAGCAGGTCTGTGTCTGTGCCATTTACCCAGGTGTAAACCACATCAATGGGCATTGGTAGGCAAAGCCTGAAATGATACATTATATGAGGCAAGGAAGGTATGTGATTCCAGAAATATACATATGAAAAAAATCATGCATTTGAAAAAATAACAGTAATGAACTGAATTGGAGACATTTTCTGATAATAAGCATGATATAGCGGTGCATCTTAAAGATTTAAGACAGGGTTGTATTAGTGCGTAAATGAAGCAATGATGTTGGTTTCATGATCTGTTGCTCACCTGGTCTGAAAGGACTTTCCTGCAACATTATCTCTGTAGGAATCAAACAAAACATGGTACTGATCTCGACTCCACTCTACCACAACCTGCAAACCAAACAAAACCGGCCAGTTAATACACAACACCAAACCATCTATAAAAGCGTTTGAAAAAGTTTGATTTACACCAAGCCATCTATAAAAGCGTTTGAAAACGTTTGATTTGCAACCTCTATACAGCAGGTCAGAGTCAGATTGCACAATCAGCTTTGATCAGTCATCAGTGATTGACACAGAATGCAAAGATAAGAGGATCATACAGTACATGCATGGCCTGAATGCGAATCTCATGAAGACAGAATACTTCTGTCGGATGAATTTGACTCTGCTTGGTGTACTAACCTCTCCAAACTGAAAAGCAGACACTATCATGAGGACTATTCCTCCGAAGCACAGGTACAGTCCATAGCGATGAGACAGACAGGTGTATGTCTGCCGCTGCAGCAGTTTCAGAACCGAATTAATGATCAACATGACTCTCCCCAGCCATCAACATATCCTCCCCGTAAACAATTAATTAGGACACATGTTTCCTTCGGTGAAATAAAAAAACATCTTCATTACACAAAAACGTACAATCACATGATCGCATGCTCAACAATCAAACGCTGTGTAGTTCCTCATTGGTAGTGATCAGGTGATGACAAGACGCTCGTGTAGATCTATGTGCACGGCAGACTCGCTGCCGCCCTCTATTGATCAGGAGGACGGCCACGCTGGATTGGCTGTTCTAGCTGTATTACCCCGGCAGTACCAAAATGTGCTATTGGCTGACATTCTGAATGTAGTTTTGCTTTCATTTATGAATGAAAGCAATACATTTAAATATAATATAACTTACATAAATTAAATCTATAATTTCATTTTCAAAATGAATCATCACATCGCAAAATATTTGTTTGTGACTTGATAGAACTTTATAGAACCATGTAATATATAATAATGACTAAATAGAAATCTATCTCTCCTGTTTAGTTAACATAGGACTATTAATAATTAATATATATATATAACGGTTTAAAATTGTGTGTGTGTGTGGTGCTGTGAACAGAAAGTATATTGAAATCAGTATTTGATGCAGGGGACAGGACACACTAGATGTCCTTTAACAATATAATATAATATAATTTAATATAATCTAATATAATCTAATATAATCTAATCTAATATAATATAATATAATATAATATAATATAATATAATATAATATAATATAATATAATATAATATAAAAAAAAATTATATGAAAGTGTTATATGTAATTTGTTCATTTAATATAATACATATTTATTGTAGACATATGCAACAAAAACACCCATGCAATTTTAAATTATATAAAAATATTTTTTTAATTAATAATTAATCATATATTTAACCCAAAGTAATATTAATGTATTGTAATGATGAGGCTGCACTTTTATTAATAATTAATTAAGAAAGAAGCTCTGTGTGTTCTTCACATGTGCTGGTGGTAATAGTTAGTGGTAAAACGATGAGGAAGAGAAAGATTCCCAGTGAACATGTGACACTATGGATACAGTTATAACGTCGAGTAATTGCTCATACAGTATGTGTTCAGTGAAGTGTCTGTGTCTCTGCAGTCAACTTTGCTTTTGTCTCCTTGAATGGTGATGCACCGACTCAGCCCTTAGGAAAGATGGTTTGGTTCATGGAAGGAATGTGCTTTTTGCCAATTTTTTCAGTAATCTGGTCATCGAGTACGTTCATAATATCTTACATCATCGCAATATGTAATGGACATGTTGAAGTTATCTTTCCTTACATCAGGTATGTCACACGTCTTTTTACCTTGAGCCTTACCTTGAGTTTTAATTTGGCTACACATCTGGACCATACGAATTAACAACTCTGAAAATAGCATAAACCAGAAATACCTTATTAAGTTATAATATTATTGGTAGTAATATTTATATAAAGCTGTTTTAAGAAACTGAGGGGGGGGGAGGGGGGTTTGCAGACAGCTCGTTTAGTTTAGTTTTCTGCTTAAAAGATGAATTTTGGCTCGAGTTCAAAAACAGTATGAATTGCAGAGAATACTAGATTTCTTAAAGAATATAATATAGCCTAATAATGCAATATAATGTGTGTAATATTAAGTAATATGTAATTATTTGATTTAATATAAATATACATAATTTATACTTTACCGATGATAACACCATGCAATTGTTTAATTAAGTTTAATATAATATAATATATATATATATATATATATATATATATACTTTTTTTTAAATATTAAACTTAATTAAACAATTGCATGGTGTCTATATATATATATATATATATATATATATATATATATATATATATATTTAATTCTAACTAATACTATTATATTAATGTATAGTAATGGTGAGTTTGCACTTTTATAAAGTGTCATTCAGTAAACTGTGGAACTTGTGCGTGCTTTTTAAATGTTAATGCATGTTCTTATTTGATTATTTTTGTGAATGTCTCTGAACAGTGATACAGGGGCCATTCAGCCAGAGAGCGGTGTGTTTGGATTCATGTCGACCATCGCTACCTTTGCAAGTATGTTTAACAACCAGCCATTTGATTTCAGTTTGATCTGATTTCCAGCTCATATTTTTAGACAGTGAAAATCCCCTCCAGCAGCTTCAGGAAACTCCACAGTTATCTGTATGTCACAAAATATGGGAAATTGCACAACTTTCGCTTGGTTTTGACATGTGAGAGGAACGCGGTGGGAATATCTCAAATGTTTATTTCTTTAGTAACAATGGAATCACACTCATTCTGGCCTCACTTCCCTTTTTGCTGAAAACGAAAACGGATCTTTTTCCCATCCATGACACAGCTGGAGTTCAGTGTTTTACAAACTGCACCACAGTCTGTGTAGAACTGCACACAAAAGCTCAAACGACTGCGGAAATGAAACATCAAAGGTTATCAGTGCAACAGTAATCATAGCAAATCTATATAAGTACTATTTTCAGTGCATTATCTTACTAGTATTGCATGAGTGAATATTGTTGCACAGCAATTTTAATCAATAAAATGAACGGATATTTGTTTTCCAGTCTTTGCTACGATGTACGTTGAATATAAATTTGTGGAGAGAGTCCATGAGACAACCGGTGCCGTGTCCCCACGTTTGAACAAGGTTTCTTTTGCTTTTGGCATCCTCTCTTGTGTCGGCATCCTTGTGGTGGCTACATTTCAGGTATATCTTTCATTGCCCACTTTTTCTACTCCATTTTCTCAGCTTTATGTCATTGCAAATCTGTATGACTTTCTTTAGTGGAATACAGAGGAAGATATTCGGGAAAATGTCCTAGTGTGTTTTTGTCCATATAATGAAAGCTACTGCTTTGGACCCCACCGACTTTCATTAAACAGTCGAAAACAGCTCTTCAAAATATCAAAAAGAAAGAAAGTCATACAAGTTTGGAGCGAAATGTGATAACCCTCTTTTTAATGGCAGTGGTGTATGCTGTGTTGTGTTCTAGAATCTGACGATGATGAAAACCCATGATGTGGGTGCTTGTTTATTCTTCATATGTGGCAGTATATACGCTGTTATCCAAAGTGTGATATCGTACCGAGGTCATCCATATGGATGTTCCAAGTACACTTGCCATTTCCGTGTGTTCTTCGCTGGATTGGCTGTTCTAGCTGTATTACCCAGTATCCTTTTCTAGGCAGTACCAAAATGTGCTATTGGCCGACATTCTGAATGTAGTTTTGCTGATGTAAATTTGCATCTGGTCTTCCGAATCAGGTGTTGTGATCACAGCATGCTGGTTTTACATTTCAGAACAAAACAAATTGTCTTTAACCCCTCTTTCCAGCAATTATTTGTTCAGTTCTTGTCGGACCAAGCGGACTTCATTGGCACACCAATGATGAGGTACAATTCATGTCACTAACCAGACATTCCAGTTCTTAAATTGTAGTAAAATGTATTACTGAATGTTTAAAGTTGCTCGTCTTGTTTCCTTGCTTCTTAAGCACTACACACTTCATTTAGTGAGTACCGTGTGTGAATGGATCACTACTTTCAGTTTTATCTTCTTCTTTTTAACATACATCAGAGAGTTCCAGGTGTGTATATAAAGTTTCATTAGACTTACATTATTATTTAAAAGTTTGGGGTCAGTGAAATTTAATAAAAAAAATTAACAGTTTTTAATAAATACTGTTCTTACTAACTTTTCTAATCATTACAAAACAACAGCTGAAAACTAAATTTCAAATCATGTGATAGTGAAAACTTGAGTAATGGCTGCTGAAAATTCAACATCGCCATTACAGAAATAAACTACATTTGATAAAATATTCAAATAGTAAGCACTTATTTTAAATTGTTTTTACACATAATCACATCCTTTGCAAGCAAAAACTTTCAAATTTTACCAACCCCAAAATGTTTCACATTATTTCAGAACATAATTATATTAATTCATATTCCTTTTAGTGCCTCCAAGATTGTATTAACCTTTCTTTTTATTTCCTTTCACAGCAATTCACACTGAAACTGACTGTTAATTTAATCGAGTATTCTTGACCATGACATCATGCCGTTACAGTATGTTTTGGTGCTTTTTTTAATTAATAGAATTGTATTTTTATACAACTTACTACCTGTTCACTTTGAAAGATCTGCTAAAGTACCGTGTAATCATTTGCAGTGTAGATTTTGTAGCTTGTATTTTGGTCTAGAAAGAGGGCATAAACTTTTACTTGAAGAGTAATGTACTCTAACCAGTTTATAAAGCCGTTTGATAAAGATTCTCCATTTACAAAGCATTAATGATTTACCAAGAGAAAATAGTTGAGCACATCCATATTCGCATGACTGTCAATCAATCTTCACTCTGATTATAGTTTGAAATTCTTGCATTGTTTATCGTTCCAAAAGTGAAAGTGAGCAAATGTTGTTTTAATCTTGCACTTTAAGAAGTGGAATGTCAAAATAAGTCCAGTGTTTCCACAATGTGTCTGACTCTGTAATTGTGAAATAATAACACATGATGATGATGTGCATGACTAACGAGAAGTGATTGCTTTAATGTTTGTAATGATAGGAATAGCAGCGTAGAGGTTGGGTATTTTATAAATTATTATATTTAATTCAAAAAAGGACATTTGTAACGTTACCAACGATTTCTATTACAAATAAATGCTGTTCTTTTCAACATTTTATTCACACACACAAAAGCAGCACACACTGATTTCTGAAGGAGTAATGGCTGCTTAAGGAGTAAATTCAGCTTTGCATCACAGAAATAAACTACATTTTAAAATGCATTCTTATTGAAAACTTTTATATTAAATTGTAATGATATTTTACAGTATTGCTGTTTTACTGATTTATTATTTTTATATCAAATAAATGCAGCCTTGGTGATCGCAAGATACGTATTCATTTATTTTTTACAAATGGTAGTGTTTAATGTTTAAAAGTTTAAAGATTTAAACTGAATTTAGACATAACTTTTAATAACAAGTTCGATTTGAAAAAGACAAAATAAGCAAAATTGTAATGACAATGCAACACAATCAGTATTATTAGAAACTCCAAAAATCTAACAAATAAGGCTTTATGTCATCAAAGATTTGGATGTGATTTTGCAACTAAAGATGAATTTACAAAAATAAAGATCCATTTAAAAAAAAAAGTATTTATGAACAGGTTTACAAGCCTGCTTGTGTCTATTTCATAAAGACACTCACTGGCATCTTTTTATTGTTATTAGATGTACATATTAGGCATCTAACATGTACATGTCAGGCAAGTGATGAGATATTTATAACAATTCACATGAGAGTAGTAATTAAACCGACTTAAATGGACCAGTTATCATCACAATCACTAGCAATCTCACCGAGTGGGAAACCACTATAGATGACAAAATATGCAGTCTCTGAGATGTGACACAACCTTAGTGCCACCACTAAGTGTCTGTCCTCTGTAAGGACATTCGAGTGCATTTACGCTGCTTTGAGATGAGCAGGGCTCATGACGGCCTACACAGGCTAGTCCTACACAAAGCTCGTTGGCTGTGAGAGCCAATCAGTCGCTGAAAGATGATTCGCTGCCTGAGCTGTCATCATCTCGCTCATCCAATCCTTTTTTGACACTATCTGGAACAGGTGCGTCAGGGGTACTAAAGGAAGATTCAATGAATCCATTAGATACAATATAAACACTTCATTGTAACACAAATAGTGACTATACAAATGCATAAATAGTGCATAATATTTTTACTGTCGTTAACACTTACTCAAGCAAACCGGGGTCCAAACCCTCCATTACCATCTTATTTTTAATGGCCATGACTGGAACACCCTGTGCAAAAGAGCAAAAGATAGGCATATGCATATACTTTCCACATGTAAGTGAGTTTATTAGTGATTCCTTTCATTTTGAAGGAACAATTCACCCGAAAATGAAAAAGTGCTTAAAATGAACTCCCCTTCAGCCAGTCCAAGCTTTAGATAGAGTTAGTTTCTTCATAGTAAGAATGAATAGTTTTTTCATTGGAAAATTATTCTGAGAAATTTAGCTCAGCAATGGATCCTCTGCAGTGAATGGGTGCCGTCAGAATGAGAGTCCAAACAGCTGATAAAAAAATTACAGCCCATTTTGTGAAGCTAAAAACTTCACCACTGGTGAGCAAGTGATGTAATGCTAAATTTCTCCAGATCTCTTTCCAATGAAGAAACATGTTCATCTACATCTTAGATGGCCTGTGGGCGAGTAACTTGTGAGCATATTTTAATTTTTGAGGGATTTGTCCCTTTACGAGAACCACACATACCACTTGCACCATTTTCAGGTATCTGGCATATCGTGGGTCCTTGGCTACAGTGATCACATTTTCTGCTGGGGCCTCTGTCTTTTGCTCCGGATGGGCCACTTGTGCTTGCTGCGATGCCTGAATGGATGAGGAATTTATATTAACACAAAAAAAAAACTTACTGGTATAACTTCCCATGGGTTTAAAATATCTTAAAAGCAGTGGGATAAATAGATTATGACAATAACATCTCAGATGAACTGTTACCTCAACAGGAGGACCTGAAGGGGGGCCCGAGGCATCACTGCCCCCCGCTGCAGGGCCGTTTGTCTCTGTAGACCGTCTCACTCCTTCCACTGTGACTTCTTCCAAACCAGGGATAGAGGCCAGCTGCAAAATTATTCACCATATTTTAATGAAATCAATCAGAAGACGGCTAAAATAGAGTTTGCTATATTAATTTTTTCCACTACTGCTAGTGCTGTATTTATTTTAATTTAATTAAAATAATTTTTACACATTTTAGTTTTTTTGTTTGTTTTCATCTAATTCTATTTTAATCTTTACAGATTTTTCATTCATTTGGAATATTTTTTGTTTGTTTTAATCTATTTATTTATTTTCAACATTATCTTCTATCATTTATTTTGGTTGAATTATATATTTGTTTTTGTTCTCCAGACATTTCCGCTGATCTGTCTCGAGTTACCTTTGCTTCCAAGATGCTCAGTGTGGTCTCAATCTGCTGGATTCGTAGTGATACTGTTGCTAGTTTCTGCAAAAACCAATTTCATCAGGCCACTGACTGTCACTTTCAGGAAATGTTTATGTTAAGGAGAAGAGGGGATTGATGTGTTGACAGGTGAACATACCTCCTCACATACTGTGGAAAACCGATTCAGGAACCTGACAGTGTGGACGATGAACTGATTGAGGAAAGCTACGATTCTTCGCTGCTGAATGGCTGGAACCTTAAAAAGTATAATGATTACTATTGTGAAGTCTATGTCAGACGATCATGTGAGCAGCAGTTGATGCTGCAATGTTAAACTTACCTTTGTAAGATCTACTCCCGACCCCACAATGGGTAATCCGTCCTCATCCATGTCGACAACTCGTTTGCGTTTTAACTGGATTTGAGACACAGGTTTTTACGCTTTAAATGTAACAAATGAGTCGGGAACTCGGTACAAATGCATCATTGTGAAAAGAACTCTTCACGTGACTTCATCGCGACCTACAGCATTTCCGCGATACATAACAAAAGTCCCCAACCCCTGAAACTAGTAACATGGAAATACATTTAGTATATTTCACGTATAAATAATTGTATTCAATTTATTAGTATTTAACCTGTGTTTACATTGTTGTTTGTGAAAGTCCTACTATTTATAACTATTAACTAACTACTTATAATTATTTACTAAACACCTAAAACGATGTAACTGCCATCATAAGACATTACCTTAGTTTCAACTTAAATATTTTTAGCAAGTAATGACACGCACACGGCCTATTTCAGATTACTTTTAAAGAGTAATGAATATTTATTGTATCATTATATTAAAATGGATATTCAACAATCCATAATTACTAGTTAATTTCTATAACTATTTTGTATCAAGTGTCTTCTTTTGGTAGTTTGTGTACTCTAGCACAAACATCAGTAAAATCTCAAAAGCAGATCAACACCACCAGAGGACATACATCACGCTAGTTTCTACAAAAGAGAAACAGATTTTACAAATCTGAAAAATGACTTTAATTATGAAGCATAAAATTCCACATATAACAGATGAGATGAATCACCAAAAACAGGCATCTTTTAAAAGACCACTGTGACAAAAAACGTTTCCTGTTTGCAAGTGATTGGAAGAGGAAAGTGTATATGGCGCAAAATTAAAAAGGATAAAATAAGCAGTTGAGTTCATTAAAATGAAGGGATTAAGTCAGATGCATCTGAAATGTTGCTCAGTCATCAAGTGCGAAGTCGAAGGGCTCAAAGTCAGAGCGCATTTGTTTGGCCTGATCGTCTTCCTCTTCTTTTGTACATTTACACTCCCTCCAGTCAGCACGCATGGGGATGTTCAACAACGCCTCGCTCGCCATCACTTCCCTGAAGCCAAACACATACATATAGAATGTACAGGTGGTTATGCAAAGAAAGTATTTCCTCAGATCATACTCATTCAAGTAATTGTAACTCACATTGACGAACAGTGTCTGTTGAACAATTACCTGCCAAACTGCAAAGGGAAGTTTTTCTTGATACGATAAAACAGCTTCTCGCCTGTATCCAGCTCCACATAAAAGTAGGGCGTTCCTGGAGGAGCAATCTGTAATGGGACATATCAGTTAGACACAGTGCAGTTTTGCACAAAACAGATCCAGGTCCCTTGTTCTCTCTTAACTTCATAGATAATATAACATAGCTCAGGATATAAGAAAGTGAAAATGAATGTATTCGCACACAACACCTAACAAGAAAACACAAAAACAAATAACAAATAATTTTTTAATTCTATTTAGACTACAAACAGATGTGATTTCAAGATGGCTTGTAAACTTTGCACTTGTCTTTACTGTTTAGACTACATGAACAGCAAACTAAACTGAGTGGACTCAAATATGCCAATAACAGGACATACAATGACTTTTTTTATTACATTATAAGTATCAAATTATATAAAACTGATTAAGCACAATGTAACCAATGTAACAAATTTTGATAATAACATGTAATTAAATAATTTAACATTAAATAATGTTAAATTTAAATTATTTAGAGTGTATAGAATGCATACAATTAATAACAACTAATTATGACAGTATAATATAACAATAAATTATTTATATACTGTATTAAATAACATCATTATATTAACTGAATACATTAGATAAAATGTAAATAATAACTAAATTATATTACCAGTATAAAAAAAATATAATTTATATAATATACTAAAGTAGTAGTAAATTATCATATTAAAAGCATATTTATAATAATTAAACATACATGAGCACAAAGCTGGAAGTCCCAGAAAAAAATTATGTAATCATTTTTTTCCAGTGTGAAGTGGACACTGATGGATCGTACCTGTTTGAGGTCTGTATGAGCTGGAATCTCCATCAGCTCCATCTGCTGCTCTTCAGCTTGTGTCATGAACGCCTCCTTGATGTCTTCTGTACTGCACTTCTCCATGGGCACCGGCACTACCTGAGGACCACACAAGTAAACCCTCTGTTATGCATGGTTTTCACACAAGGAGGGCTTTTGGAAATCCCCTATTTGGTCATCACTGGGAACACGTCCCTCAGAAATGGTTATTCTTCATCGCAGACAGACGGTCTATCCGCTCAGACTTAAACTGATGAAATGATGTCGAAGTCTGTGATTGGTGGAGGGCTGGGCATCTGTCACACTCTCCACACTGCTGTGAGTTTACCAGACTCTCTTTTTCATATATGTGGTGCTGCTCAGACTGACCTGGGTTCTGTACAGGTCAGTCCTGTCAGGCAGACACCACAATCTCAATATGAATAACAATATTTGGTCTGGACCTGTAGTTGAAGGTGCTGGCTACGGTAGTTCCTCTCAAACATGATGCACCGCTGGGCTCTGCTTTTACAGAACTTCTTGACAACACTCTTGTATTTCTCCATCTCTTCGACCACCTCCGAAGCCAAATCCACCACTGACTGGTAATGTCCGATGGGCAGCAGGAGCACATGATCGGGAGTGAGACCACCCTTAGCGAGAGCCATGTAACACTGGAGATAATAGAATAGTTACATTAATGCATATCGAAAAACAACAACAGATGATGTATCGATGTGACCAATAATTTATTGGTTGATCTAATCTTATGTTCTTATGATGTATTCTAAAGAAATACTGGGCTGCAGAGTACATATTTTGTGGACTAACATGTGTTCCAATGCTTATGACCAAGTGCTTCTCGACTTCTGGACTTGCGAGGCAGAACCAACAGGGTCCGGTGGGCTGTGCTGTAATGAGACACGAAAACCAGGTCTGTGTCAAGAGCAGCATGCAAAATTTAATTCAAATCCTCCCCAAACTCAGACTAGAAATAAGTTTGGCTTAATATCTCTACATAAGGTAATAAAAAAATAGTCCAGTTTGATCCATTAGATCAGTGGAAGGAGCGGAGAGATTGCAGGTCAATGGACTCACGGGGTCTTCGGGGCTGTTTGGGGTAATTAGGTCTGTCTCCATCTGTTTGCCTCTTCCTGCCATGCTGACGTTGCTGGTGCTGTGGCTTCTTTTGGCCAAGATCAAAAAAGAACTGGGATACCGGTTCCTCCTAAACAAAAAGGAGAAGTTCAAATGATTTGGGGTCAATAAGATCCTTTTTTTATTATTATTAAAAAGGATGCACTGAAATATACAAAAGTGACACTAAAGACAGTCATAATGTTACAAAAGATTATTTCAAATTAGAGCTGAAACAACGAATCGATTTAATCGATTAAAATCGATTATTAAAATAGTTGTCAACTAATTTAGTAATCGATTCGTCGCTAAATAAATTTTATTTGCCATAAGCGGCTCATTTCGTGCATATTTCAAATCTGCGGTGACCAAAGTGTGGCAGTAATGAGCCACCGGAGGTTTTACTCAGCCAGTACAGCAGGTGAAGTAGCGAATAGCCAATAGCTGGCCTCGTTTTATGTCACGTGCTTCCCGAACAGCGTCTCTGCAGCATACAGAGGGAAGTGGGAGTACTTTACTTTGAGCCTTCAAAATGAAGAGTAACCTGTAAACTCTGCACTACTGAACTGTTTAAGGGGACGTTCACATTTCGTGTCTTTTGCGTGCTCAAGTTCGTTATTTCCTATGTAGGCGCGCAGTATGCACTCTCATAACGGAAGCGACGCGGTCGCGACACGCACGCGGTGCGATGCGCCCGTTTTTCCAGGCGCGTCCACACCGCATCCATTTATCCTTTGCTGAAATTTCCGGGTCTTCATGGAGAGGGCACGTCATGGAGAGAGCACGTCATGGTTGCTTAGCAAAGGCAGACGCCTCAGGGGCGCTTCTGCCCGAGTGCTTTGGAAAGAAGGAGAAAGCGGCGCGACTAGCGTTTTCCACGCGTTTTTAGGTGCGATATGTGAACGGCCCCTAAGAATTTTATTTGTGCAGATTCTCCAGTACAAGGTTGTTTGCAAATGTTTAGTCGTACAAGCTGATAACATTGCTTTTTAACAGTTAACATTTAAAGCTTTACAAACATGTTATGTGATCAGTTTGTCGTTTACCAGTTCATAATTCAGACTTGCAGTCTAATTATGACTGAATGAGAGAGGTAAATGTTTGAGTATATTTAAAATGCACTTCTTTTCTAAGTATTCACTGCTCTTTTTCACACAGAAGGTTTTTTGTGTGTGTCCCAATTTTTTTTTTTTTTCTGGACAACCTTCTGATGGATTTTACTTTAAATTGTGAGTTCCATTCAGGTTTCATGCCATTGGCACTTTTTTTCGAAGGATTGTTTACAATTTCACAGCAAAAGCTATAAAGCTTTTTCCCAGTAAATAATAAAATACAATGCACTGCAATTTTATTCTGTTTTATCCTTATACTTCGTGAAAATATGTTCTCAAAGATTCCTTAAGCTTTGTTTGGGATGTTAAACTACTTTAGGAGCTCTAAGGACTGCCATGGTGAAAACAATATTTGAAATCTCCTTGTGAATTTTGCTAGAGTATGGGTCACTGTTTTGATTGCAGAAGAGTTCGACAAAGGATTACTAACATAAACAACTCCAGGTATATTTTTGATGAGGATATGACAATGCAAAATAGTTAAAATCTCTTAAAAATCTATGCTGAATGATAAAGACCCTTTATTAATAATTTACTTGGGGAAAAAATGGAAAAAACTAAAATATAAGTACATAAACCGATTAATCGATTAATCGTAAAAATAATCGACAGATTAATCGATTATCAAAATAATCGTTAGTTGCAGCCCTATTTCAAATCAAAAGTTCTTTTGAGCTTTCAATTCAACAAAATAACCCTGAGAAAAATGTATCATGCATTTCCACAAAAAATGATGATACATGTTTTCTGAGCAGCAAATCAGCATATTAGAATGATTTCTGAAGGATCATGTGACACTGAAGTAACAGCTGCTGAGAATTCAACTATGGAAATCAAAGGAATACATTACATTTTATAATAAATTCTTCTAGAAAATAAATTAAATTCAAATATTGTTTCACAAAATTGCTTTATTTTTTATTAATTAAATGCAGCCTTGGTGAACAGGGTTTCTTTTAAAACTGGCATACTAACTCTATTTGTAATTAAAAACTGTACACACAAACCTCGGCGCCTGTCATAGAGGGTGGTGGTTTTTCTTTCCTCCCGTCTCTCATAGGTTTCCTGTAGGGACTTTCTGTGACATCCTGGGGCTGCTTGACTAACTCTGCGGGGTCCATGTTTTTCATCGGGACGATGTTGAATGCATACAAATACTATGAGAGAAGATCAACTGTACAATTAAAATTCATGTTTAGTCTGATATTAAATTTCAATTTTGTCTCAAATTTAACAATGAAACACTAAAAACTCAAAATCGATGCTACAAGTGAATTCAGTTATCATAAAATTACAGCATGCAATATGAAATAAAGATGTATTTTATTATTACAGATGAATAATAACTTTGTGTTATTGTTTTTAAATATTAACTTTTAGCAATGCCATTACTGTTAACTAAAACATTTAAAAATAATTTCTGTTATTTGTAATAGATCTGAAATAATATAACAACTAACTAATTTCTAAACAATAAAAATAAAATAAAGGCAATTAATACCATAACCAAAACTAATACAAAACGACAGAAGCACAAAATTACAGCACAATTACAAAATTAGTAAAACTTTACCAAAAACAAAACAAAAACCAACCTTCTTCTTGGCAGGATTGTTGACTGTCGCCAGGGCGATGAATCTACTGACATGCTGAGCATTTTCTTGAAGGACCACATGATTCCTGCAAATTTATACACTTTTTTTAAAAAGTCAAATATCTTCTGAAAAGCAAAACATATCCTGACGCTGAAACACCAGACCTGTAAGGCAGCCTCTCGTAATGGACCGCTTCCAGTCCCGCAAAATGGTAACGGGGCTTCAGTTTGTCAGCGAGATCTGCGATGGACGAAACCCCACAAAACTTTGTGTCAGTTTCCTACAAAAAGCCAAGAAAGTAAATGACCCTTGAGTACACATTCAGGAAATAACTGCAAAACTGATTCAAATGAATTTAAGGAGCATAAGAAAGCACTGACGGGACTGTTTCCGTACTGCCATACGCCTCGAGGCCACTGGGATGTCAGGAGAATGTCCACTCCTCGAAATTTGGAGTTAGACAGCAGTGGGGCCGCCAGGGCAATGATATCTTTAGAGGTAAAGCAGTGTGAGGGAGCAGGTTCCTGCTGAGATTCTCTGCCACTGACATAAGCAATCTGAAGCCCCGATGCCCCAGTGAAAATGCCTCTTCGACCTGCGCAAAAAAACCATACTTTTTTTAACTCAAATTGACGGTTTAATTTTTAAGCATTACACCATCCTGTACCATATTTGCTGAATGAAGCCTATCCTTGCTTCTTACTAATTTAGGGATGGTGACAGGAAAAATAGTGCCCCTTTTCGCTCTAGCACCACGTCATACGCTCACATTTCGGCAACCATTTGCAAGGTGAAACAAGAACCAGAACCACCTCCACAAAGACTTTCAAAATTATGAAAATTTTTCTGCCTAATCCTGATTTCAAAATTAGCATTATGGCCAATGACAGAACAATATGCAAATATTACCAGATGTTTTTGCTACATCTGTGAGTGTTTCACTACACTCAAACGGCGACAGAAAATGCTAGATATTTGTGATAAACGTATGTTTATGTAAAGTTGAATGCACTCAGTGGAGCATTTGAAATTTGTATAACTACTTTACAGATTCTTCCTTTACAGAAGTTAAATAATAGAATCTGAATGTAACTTTTAATATATGACTGCTTGTGATATTTGATAAGAGCTTGCAAAACTGATATTTTTAAATTCTGCATCATCATATTGTCTAATATTAAACCTTATTTTGAACATTTTGAAAACGCAGGGCTGTGTTATGGATCAATATAAAAATATATGGATAAATATATAAAATATATATATATATATATATATATATATATATATATATATGTTAGTGCTGTCAAAATTAGCGCGTTAACGCATTTGATTAATTTGAAATATTTAACGCGTTAAAAAAAAATAAACGCAATTAATGCGGTTGCAGTTTTTTTTATTTCCAGTTGTGGCCTATGTGTGTTCAACGTACAACGAAATATGGATAAGACCAAGGAAAGACTTTTAGATGGAAAGTTTCAGTATAAAACTCTGCCGGATTACTCTTCAGTCTGCCACAAGAAACATTACTCTTCATTCGGTCTGCCACAAGAAACAGCAACATTAAAATCATGAACTCAAATGTCATTGTTTAAAAAAAACAAAAAAACAATGACTGTAACAGTGCGTAAATCAGACCTTTCTGTAACGCTAACGTTAATAAGCTTAAACGAAAATAATGGAATAATTGTGTAGCGGAGTATTTTTTGTACACAGTGCCGCGAACTGTCAATCACTCCTGTACGCGTGCATCACTGTCCTCCTCGCAGCTGCAGCAACTTGCGCTCTCTCTCTTCATCAAGCTTTAAAACAAAAAGGGGACAAAAAGATCATATTGTCTTTGTGCATAGGCTATAGATTAATTAGATAAATGAATATCTAAATTTGTGCCTTGCCGTCTACGGTATTTTTTTAGAACTTAGAAAAAAGATGCTGCAGCCAATGAGCAGCCAGCGGGGGCTGCAGGACGACTCAACCTCCGCAGACAGTTTTTAATGTTTATCAGACAATAAATACTCAAGATTTTGCTTTAGTATAACTCACAACGAGTTTCACACACCTTCTCCGGCCACGTTGAGTTGTTGACACTTAACAGTGGGAAAAGCGACACATGCGCTATTCACTTGTATAACTTAAGGGTGAATGGGTAATGTAGTTACTGCTCTGGGTGGGATGAATTAGGAAGCTTGCATTGTGAAGGGCGCTCTGAAAATCGGCAGTGCAGGTAAAAGATTAAAACCTCTATTAAAACAGATGTCCAAATGCGCGTACCGGTACGCTAGAAGCACATTCTGGGCGCACGGAGAGGTGGCGGTACGCTCAAGAGCTATATTTGGAAGTGGCGGTACTGAGTGGCCCACTTAAAGCACTGGCAATGACTATACTTTGGAATTTTTTTGCAGTCCACTTAGAATTCAACATGGAAATCATTTTTGTTTTTTATTGGCATTGATTGTTTTGAAATTCAAATGGTACTTACATGCCTGTGTTTTTATTTCTGTAATAAATATGGCTTTCAAGCCAACAGTTAATTTGGAGGATATTGATGGTTTATTGCAGGTATGTTGTTTACATGAGAAAATCTGTGTTACAAGTTAAACAAAAATTCCAATAAACAATCATATTTTTAATTTAAATAGTTTATTTGTCTTGAGTTTACATTAATTATTTACATTTTACATTTACATATCCAAAAAGTTTCAGTCTTTTAATTGCGATTAATCGCGATTCATTTTAAAAAATTGTGCGATTAATTAGTTAATTTTTTTTTATCGATTGACAGCACTAATATATGTATAAGGTTACAGATCAATCTTACCCAAACATGTGATGTTTTCTGCCAGCTCGCAGCCATCAGAGTTTGGGAGACACTTCACAGTCTCTTGGCTTGCTGCGCCGAGGACATATGTGTGAATGGGTGCTGGGGGATTAGAGAGATCACAGTTTAATTCAAAACAGTTATTAGTTTGATGAATTAATGAATAAACAAACAAACAAACAAACCTAATAGGAAACCTTAACGTTACCCTTTTTTGCACCAGATTTGTATGCTTCCCATTCTGCTTCAGCGTCAGGAGAAGTTCCAAAGAACTCACCAACACACAGCAACAACTGAAAAACAACGTTATCAACTTACACCCACAACTCTCTTTTTATGCTTATCGCTTTAAAAGAAGAGCTCCACGTGCAGACTCACATCAAACTGCCCGCTCTTTTTCTGAATGGCGTTCACCCGGTTGAACAAGGCATTTATTCTTCCTTCAACGTCGCCACATGCGAGTCTGAGAGGGAATGAAATATAAAACAGCGTGGAAACACAAAAACACACGCGAGTCTTTTACCCGCACACTTCTATCGGTTTTGTTTATCATGACTGTAAATCACTGATTAACATAAGAGCCAACCAACATTCACGTGTCCCTTTTTTTTTTTAACCCAAAAGCAAAACTTACACACGTAAAGGCTTGTCATCCATACCGAGTAAAATATAAATGTTCTTAAAAATCTTTAAAAATTAACGTTTCTTGTGTCTGGTGTATATATTTGTGCGTCGACAAAATAAACCCTGTCGGAACAGAGAGTAAATGATTTCGGCCGCCTACTTATGAAATATACACCTAAGGTAAAAGTTTTTTTTTTTTTTTTTTTTTTTTAGTTTTTTTGGTGCTACAAATTATTAAATACATAAGAGTAAATACCATATATAAAGTATATAATTTATAAACGTGTTAAAATATATTGTTTCACTCCGGAGCAAATACAAGAGTGACACAGTAAATTGTATTAAACGCTTTCTTTTAATGTCTATGATTAAACGCCTCAAGGATGTGCGCATTATTTGCAATGTTATCGCTTCATAGCTTAATATTATCAGTTCAATTAAACATTTATATCTGTCACACTGTTCAATCTTTGGGGGTCTGAAGAAGACTGCAGACTGCTGGGGAACAAAGATATATATCTAAAAGTACATTTGGTTATTATTTACCCCCGATATTTATTTTCAGAAAGCCTCAATATGAAAGGAATAGTTCTGCCACGAATGAAAGTTAGCTGAATTTTCACTCACCCTCAGGCAATTCAAGATAAAGATAATTATTTTAATTATTATTATTTATTATTATAATTTCTTAATCCGAACCTATTCAGAGAAATGTAGTATTATCTTCTGCAGTGTATAGTGCTGTCAGAATGAGAGTTCAAACAGCTGATAAAAAAACCACAATAATCCACAAGTAGTTCAATAGTTCCAATACTATAGATAGAGGACTCATACTTTTAGTCAGAAGCAACAATCTGTAGTTAAAAACATCTTCATGATGGATTTGTTCATTACAAAAAGCCTTTTTTAACTTTAAAAGATATTGGGTGATGTACTGGAGTCACACAGACTCTCATTGTGACGGTACCCATTCACTGCAAAGGATACATTTGGCGAGTAAATTATTCATTCAAAAGTTCGAAAAGAACACGACAAGAAATGCACCAAACATTTTCAACCTGCAGAGAACCATCTAATTCCAATGCATGTACAGTACCTTAACAATATATATGACCTATACAAATTTACTACTACTAATATGATAATAATAACATTTATAATTATATATTGATCGAATATAATTTAAATATATTAATAGAAAAAAAAGGTCCTTACATAAATAAGAATTGTGTGGCGGTGGCTATATCTTCCATAAGCAAAATACCCTTATGTCCTTTCTATTATAATACAGCCACTTGGTGGCACTACAACTTAATTTGGTATAATAAAATATATATTTTCACCACACGTGCACACACACAAACACATAGTTCTGTTATTCATTACAAATGCATATAATGCATACGCAAATTAATAGGGTAGTTATGTATTAAAACAATTAAGATTATAAATACCAACACAAACACATCAAAACATACACAATATTGAGCATCCAGATAAAGAACAGGCTGGAAATAGTAGTGATACTTCAGTATTACAGTGACCTCTTTTCAAATAGCCAGCAGCGTGATGGGTACTTGTGGGGAATTGGGGGCTGAGTGAGGGGAGTCTTTTACTGATTTTCTCTTGTACACCATGTGGCCAACTGATAACATCTCTAGCAAATCAGAGCTGAAGAAATGAAGCCCTGCGTCGTCTTTAATGTGTCACTGCTGTAGTGAGCAGACTCTCTGACGGATCACAGGTCTCAAGCTGGAAGAAATGCAGCTTGTTCTACCTCAGTGATGGATTTAACATGTCACATCTGCTCTGTGTCTCTCACAATTCTCAATGTGGCTTCATATAGCTGTCTTGATACACATAGAACACCAATTAATCATAACCAATGACTGAATCACTTCACTTAAACACTGAATCACAGCCATGGAGTTGCATTTCTTTATTTCAAAATACAAAAACAACAAAGCCTTACTGCTATCACTGACTACTGCTACTGTGTCCTGAATTAATCAGTCTATAGCAGACGTCCCCAACCAATTATAATGTGTTAAAATAGAAAAGTTATTTTCTGAACACAATACAACTAAGAAAGTCTATTACAGTTTTGCCTCACATGTGTGTGTGTGAGAATGAGAAGACCAAAGATGAGGGCTGAACACAGCATTTCAAAGGACCCTTCATCGTTCCAGTTAATGTTACCTACCAAAAGAAGTCACTTAAAAAAAACTGATATAGAAAGAGCAAGATGAAGAGACACACATGGCAGAGAGCATGAGAGAAGAGAGAGTGTGAAAGAGAGGTAGGTGGAGAAAGAAAGGGGGAGGTGGAGATAGAGAGAGGAGGGGAGGAGAGATAGAAAATGAGAGTGAAAGAGGAGAGGACAGTTCGCCTCTGCAGCGCTGCAAGGACAGTGTGAATATCTGTGGGACGCAGACGGACCGAAGCTCTCAACAATCACACACACTTCACCATGACAACCACGCCAATCACTGCACTGGACTGACCGCTGTCAATCAACAGGAGAAGATTATCAGGATCACCTGCCACAGGAGAGATTACAAGCTACAAAAAGGGACTTACGCGGAGTAATTCCAACCTATGTTCGGTTAGTTGCTATCCAGAGGAAAATTGGCTATTTTTGACTCCACAACTGAATGCCTGCATGCATTCAGGTGTGTGAACGAGGTTGTCTTGCTGTGTATCACGGTCACGGTCTTGCTGGCTCTCACCCGTCAGTGCAGTGCCACAATAAGCTTCATTAGAGCCCGTTTAGTAGGTAATATCTGTTTATTTAGCATTTTATCCACCAAAACCATGAGTGCAGGCAAGAAGGAGTTAGAGATGAGAGATAAAGCCATCATGCACCAGCAGAGGAGACTCAAACAGGCCACTCAGTTCATGCACAAGGACTCCGCGGACCTTCTGCCTCTGGATGGGCTGAAGAGGATGGGAACCTCCAAAGACCTGGTGAGTGGCTCTTTTGTTTATCCATAAAATGGTTGAGGCAGTTCTGAATTTACTTATGTAAATACTGTGTGTGAATATGTGAAAGGATGCATGCATGCATGCAGTTCTACATATATATATGCAAATAAGTAAACAGTTTCAAATGTTTCTGCATCACATCACGCAATGCTGACTTGATGCATTATTTAGCACTCCAGACAAGGCAGTGAATGTTTCTTACACATCAGTAGATCCAGTAGTCAGCTTCTCCTCTACTAACAGCAACTGTGTTTGGCATTACTCTTAAAGACAGTTCTTTAAACCAAAGGTTAACATTGAGATATTTACATTTATATATTATGTCCACTTCTGTATTTTTGCTCTGTCCATGAAAATATTGCCAAACAAAGCCGACTCTCGTACATAATATCAGTGCTCCGTTCCTGAATAAATCAAATCGAACAGCTGGGTGAATAATTCAATGACTCACTCATAAAAACTTGGCTTGTTTCTTTCCTAAATAAATCAGTTAAATTGAGTCAGCAACTGTGCTTGACATCTTATACTTTCTGTGTACTACATTTGATAAAGAACCTTCCTCAAGACATGAGAAAAAGGTTCTATGTATGAGGTAGTATGAGGAGGTAGTATGAATAATTCCAGATGTACTAGATCTGACATGTTCTCATTGCCATTTGACTAGCATCATTTGCGTTGCTTCACTGTCATTCACAGCTCCTCTTCTGTGGCCTAATGGGATTATAAAGTGTCCATTAGGAGGCACACTTCAGAATCTCACTGAAAGCACTAGGTCATCCGGGTATACTATTCGCCAACTGTTTTATGAATACTATGCATTCGGACAAACTATTTTCACATACTGTTTTTGACTACTTTATAGTATTCACATTTGGACGCAGGGAAGAATTCATAAAGATGTCACTTATCACCCACTACTAGTGTAAAGATTTATCCTGCAGAAAGAGTCACTGACAATGCCCACCGCTAATGCATATTACTGCTTGAGGCCTCTATAGTCTTCTGTGCAGCTATATATGGAGATGAAATCTCCATAACGGTACACAAATTAATCCTCTCATGAATTAATCAGAGCTGTGTTTTTCTCACAGCTCAAACTATCTAGATTTTTCCTACATATTTTAAGTCATCGCCATCAGAAGCTTAGAGAGAAATATTGGTGGACACATGAATAATGGTTTATCTCATGGCAAGATAATTATAATATCTTACCCCTAATACTAATACTTAAAGACCACTTTTTCCATGTCGTTCCATTTATGAAGTCTCAGTGGCACCACAAGGTCCCCATAATGCAGGTTTGTCAATTTTTACTACCTTACAACAGGCCAATAATAAACCAAAATGCTCTGCAAATGCTCTGTTAAATTACTGATATCCTCTCCCTCATCAAAAGTCATTGAATTGTACTGGTTCTGTTTCTACCGCATAATAACTGCCCCACTGTCTTCTCTAGCTACTCTGATTAGATGACACATACCCAAACTCGCAGGGTGCACTCCAAGAAACCTTCAGAATATCAGTTCACAGGCACACATGCGTGTTTATATGTGTGTGCCCATGATTAGATCATGCATTTAAATGATCTCTGTGCACAGCAGGGAAGAGCTGAAGCGTGTGTGCACAGCTTACGATGTCAGAGTCTCTAAAAAGTGGGAGCTAAAGATAACTGGCTGTCACAGACAGTGGAGTGGTTTGCCTTAAAGCAATTTAAATGCTCAGTGTGTCTCAAGGAATATCATATTCTGTTTTTTTTTTTTGTTACAGTCTGTGAAGCTGTTTTTAAAATTACTATATGGCTTGTGTTACATCAAAAAACAGCAACAACAAAACAATTCTCTTTTTGTGTCTTCTGCCTGCTTTGTGAAGCTGTCATAAGCAGTTATTCACTGGGTTCGATCTTGACGTTCACCAGTGGCACAGATATGTCACGCTTGTCGTTCCATGGAGAGAGGGGCAGACAAATACCTACTGACAGTTAGACAGATGGTACTGTCTTGTTGCACTGTACAGTAGGCTGTGTGCCTCTTAATGGCATAAAATGAAGTTTATGTCCTGCAGTATGTGTTCAGATGGATGAAGCGCAGGGTGTGAAATACAGAGAAATCTGAAGACGCTGAAGGCTTGAAATTGTATGTATTATCTCAATGGCAGTTGCTCAGCAGGCACAGGACCCCAAGAAGTATATTACTATTCCAAATAATCATATCCTATAAAATTATGAATAAAATGATGAAGTGTGTCTATTTGTGAGGGCAATGATAGTAGAAGTGTTCTCCAATCCCCTGGTTTGCTGCTCTCATGAGCGTCACGTGAAATTGTTCTTGTTATGTAACCGTAGTTTTGTTTCAGTTCTTTGGGCCTTAGGCCTTATGCAATCCCTTCTTCTCTCTCTCTCTTTCTACTCCATTGTTCTCTCTGGTTGTAAACGAAGAAAGCAAAGCAGTGAGCATGAAAATGGCACACTCAGATCAGCATGTGCGGGAGATGTAGATGGGGGGAAAGAGAGAGAGAGAAACCTATCCTTCTCACACTGTTTCCTAATGCGCTGAAGAACTGTGCTGTTTATGCTGCTGCTATCTGTTGAATTAGTCCAAGGCCGCACATTTCTCACCATTTGAAGAACTCATGTAGGCAGAAAATGAATGAATGTGTGTAAAAGAGGTTTAGCACATGACTCACAGTGTATTCTGCAGAATTTATATACACTCACCGAGCAATAGAAGATTGGACATTCAGATGGTAGGGTCAGAATTTGGCGTAAAGAACATGAATGCAAGGACCCATCCTGCCTTGTCTCAACGGTTCAGGCTGGTGGTGGTGGAGTAATGGTGTGGGGGATATGTTTTTGGCAGACTTTGGGCCCCTTAGTACAAATTGAGCATCGTTTAAACACCATAGCCTACCTGAGTATTGTTGCTGACCATGTCCAGCAGAGTATGTGCCATGTCACAAAGCTTAAAGGGTTAGTTCACCCAAATATTAAAATTATGTCATTAATAACTCACCCTCATGTCGTTCCAAACCCGTAAGACCTCGGTTCATCTTCGGAACACAGTTTCAGTGTTAATTTCGTTGACTAAATATTTTCGTCATTATTTTCGTCACGAATATATTTTTGCGGACGAAAACGAAACGAAAACTAAAAAAGAAGACACTGATGGAGACAAAAACCATGACTAAATTGATTGACATTATCGTCAACGAATAAAGGACGAGACGAAAATAGACTGTGACGAAAATCAAATCAGCAGACGGGAGAGATGCGAGGAATTAACAAAAGAACCGGCAAAACGCAACAGGCGAGACTGCATGAGAGAAGAGAACCAATCCGAGCCTGACTTATTGAGAAGTGAAGCGAAGGTTTTCAGTTTTTAAATGAGCTCCCGGGAAGTCGGCATTCGAAGAGGTGATGTCTAAAAGAGCGACAAAATGTCCACAGCTCACTTCACGTTTGACGACGAACAAAACAAAACAAAGCACGCGGAGCGATCATTCGTTGCAAGAACACAACCAATTTGAAAAGACATTTACAGACGAGCCACCTGGATATTTTCTCAAATGTAATTTCACAACGATGTTCTTTTGTTTATTGAGCTAAGCAAAATTGGAAGACTGCAGTGCGTAGATGTTGTAGTATTAAATATTTCGAACTGAAAAGTACTGTAATATAGCCCCTTCTTCAAGTTAGATGAGAGCACAATACTAATACGTATTATTATGATACATATATTTGATTAATACTAATGTTTAGTATATTTTATAATGTTCTACTTGTTGACAATATCACAAATATTTCTATATTAGTCATGTGAAACGTGAATGTTCACATCCTATCATTATACATACTAATCTAGCAATATTGTAGTATTTAAAACATACAATATTGCAAGACAAATGAATACCTTATAAAATCTTGTTACTTTTTTTATCCACCCAACTTATTAAATATTTATTTTAAATGTATGCACTTATTGTTCAGCTCAGCTGTAAGCTTTAAGGTCCTGGACCTAACTTTATTTTTATTTTATTGATGGTCAATTGGCAGCTAGTTATTGTTTACATTATCATGACAGTGTTTGTTGCTGCATAAAAGCTTTTGAATTGAAATAAAGACACAGTTGTGTTGAAATAAAGTTGAATTTGTGTTTTATATATTTTGGTTAAGTTTGTTTCCTATACCAGCTGTAAAAAATCGTCTAGTAAATCTGTTATTGATTTTAGTCTTATTTTAGTCGACTAAAATACCAAGCAATTTTAGTCGACTAAAATAAGACTAAAATTAAAACAAATCAGATGACTAAAACTTGACTAAAACTAAAAAGAATTATAGTCAAAAGACTAAGACTAAAACTAAATTAAAATTTCGTGTCAAAATTAACACTGCACAGTTTAAGATATTTTAGATTTGACCCGAGAGCTCTCAGTCCCTCCATTGAAACTGTGTGTACGGTATACTGTCCATGTCGAAAATACATTTTGGTCCAAAAATAGCAAAAACTACGACTTTATTCAGCATTGTCTTCTCTTCTGTGTCTGTTGTGAGAGAAAGTTCAAAACACAGCAGTGTAGTGATATCCAGTTTGCGAACGAATCATTTGATGTAACCGGATCTTCTTGAACCAGTTCAGCAAATCGAACTTAATCGTTTAAAACAGTTCACGTCTCCAATACGCATTAATCCACAAATGACTTAAGCTGTTAACTTTTTAATGTGGCTGACACTCCCTCTGAGTTAAAACAAACCAATATCCCAGAGTAATTCATTTACTCAAACAGTACACTGACTGAACTGCTGTGAAGAGAGAACTGAAGATGAACTCCAAGCTGAGCCAGATAACGAACGAAAGATTGACTCGATCTCGAGTCAAGATCCGTTTCTGTCAGACAAGTCTGATTGGAGAAACCGAGGAGCTGATGATACTGCGCATGTGTGATTCAGCTTGAAGCTTGATTCTTTTGTGATTGATTCTGAACTGCTTTGTTTTGAACTCTGTCACAACAGACACGGAAGAGAAGAAAATGCAAAATAAAGTCGTAGTTTTTGCTATTTTTGGACCAAAATGTATTTTCAAAGCTTCAAAAAATTCTAACTGACCCTCTGATGTCACATGGACTACTTTGATGTTTTTATTACCTTTCTGGACATGGACATTTTACCGTACACACAGTTTCAATGGAGGGACAGAAAGCTAAAATGGCGGATTATCCAATCAATTTTGCAAAATAAACCCCGCCAGGCTAATCACACTGTCAAGTATTGTCCCTTACCTACACAAAAACAAAACAGTGTAAAAGTGAGTAATGAGAACTTTGGACCCAACTATAACCTCTCAGAGGCCTCATTCATCCTGTTTTGCTAATGAGAAACATTAACGCTAATTATTAAGGTTACTCGATGAATGGCTGAGCCTTTTTCCCTCTTCTCCATCTCTGGGGGACTGACAGGAGCCGAGATACAAAATGTTGCTTCTGGATAGATGCTAAAAAACTGTCTCGGGGGGGAAAAACAGCTGTACAATACAAGGGAAGGCAAGGGAAAGGGTTAACAGAACAGAGAAGAGAGAGAGAGTGAGCAGCTGGCTGTGCATGTTGTGTGTGTCACAGGATGTCTGGTGCTGGGGCGGGAGATCAGGAGGGCAGAGCAGCCATTAGGCAGGTCACATGACTCTCTGAATGAGAGAGAGGAGCCTGTTGCCTTCTGATAATTAGCTCTTAGCCGTTAAACACACAAAGAAATAGAAAGGTATTTTGGGCCAAAGGCCTAAATCATGCCCTAGGTCACATTTCACCACAGAAATAAAAAAATAAGGGTGTTCGAGGTACAGTATATATATACATGACATTTACATTTATTCTGCACTCTATATTCTCAATGCATTTTTTTAAAGACAATAGTCCATATAAAACCTTAAAGTATTCAATTATTTGCTTCAATCTCATTCTGATGACACCCATTCAGGGTCCACTTGTGAGCAAGTGACGTAATGCTAAATTTCTCCAAATCTGTTACGATGTTAAAGCATCATATAAACTCATCTGCATCTTGGATGGCCTGAGGGTGAGTACATTTTTAGCAAATGCATAAACTTATATATTAAATATTTGGTTGACTATTCCTTTATAGAACATTTTATGAAGATTCTGTCATCATTTACTCACCCTCATATCATTCCTGTATTACTTCCTTTCTTCTGTGGAACATAAAAAAACGATATTCTGAAGATTATTTCTGTTTTTTGTCAACACCAGGAGTGTCAATGGGGACCAAAACAACAATGGAGCCCACTGATTTTCAGTGTATGGACATTATTACAACTATTACAACTATTTTAATGCAACTTATTCCTTAAATATTTTATGTCTAGCAGTAAAATATGAAGACCGGTTTTGTGAGATTCACCCATTAATACGGTTCTCTCAAAGTAGACTAAACTAAAAAAAATAGTACCTAAACAAATCTGTCTGGTTCATTGCTCAATTAGTGGCAACAATATAAACGTTTGAAACAACATTGTTGTAAAAGTGACACAATGCAATGCCCCATGACCTATGCTACAAACTTCAATCTTAATAGCCACTGACCTCTATTTACCCACAATTCAACAGTAGACTGGTTTTGGACATGCTGTTCTAGACCAAACATGCTTTCTGAAAATACAATGATCAGCTCTGTCAGGTCGAGCAAAGCTTTTTCTGATACAGACCAGGAACGACAATCGCCCCTAAATTAGAATCTAATTCACAAGACCTACGAATCATGAATCATTCATATGAGCCCTAGTAGCATCCAGAAGTTACCATGGATATTTAAATAATTATTTTAGTGGGACTGAATAGATTTCGAGGGGAGATTTGCTAATTCTGTCCATTGCATACCTGATTTTAAAATTACAGTTAAGAAGTCTTCATATATTCATATATTAATCCAAGTTACATTGAACAAAATACACACAGAAACTGCTCTCATAAGCATAATGTTTCGTAAATGTATTATGTCACCCTTACATGACTGTATATTAAGTATAATGAAAGGTGGCCATTTCTATCTCGATGTCTATGACTAGAGATTTATTTATTATTTGGTGTGTCAATGACTTTATATAATCTCATGCACAAGGTTACGGAGTCTTTTCAAATCTACAACTATCAGAACCACACAAAAGCATCGCTCTATCAAGGCAACGTGACTCAGTGGCTGCAACAATAGTCGGCTCTCAAAGGAAATAGGGCAAGAGAGATAGAGGAGCATAATGCTATGATCAATCCTGTCAGAATCAATGTGCTCTGCTCTGTGAACCCAGATAGAGAGAAACATAGGTAATAAAGTTTTATTTAAAGGGTTGGTTTACTGTTTTTTTTTCTAGGCTTGATTGTGTTTATGGTGTGCAGTCTAACGTGTCTAAAGCTTAGTTAAAAAAAAAAGCATTATTTTTCACACAATTTGCCTTTATTCCACACCATCTGCCCTTTCTCTGACTGCCGCCCTGATTATTTCCTGTTATTATGAAACCCCTCCCTCAGAAATATGCGATAGGCTGAGATTGGTCAGGTGGCTCAGTGTGTTGTGATTCGCTAAACCCCCTCGAGTACGTCTGAACATTCCACACCTCAAGTTTAGAATGTGCTCTGTTTGTATTTAAACAATGATGATATTGCTTATCAATTTGATCCTGATTGAGACACAAAGAATATTAATTATGAGGATCGCATAACCTGTGCAAGCACGGCTCTTAATGTTATGTTTGTTTGTTGTTGTCTTATACTTTTAGATAAGCTGTTGTTTCTACATGCTAATGCTTCTGTTACTTTTTAATATGTTTTTTTCTTCTGATTAAAGCTTTAAAACAGCACAGCAACCATACATAAGTCCATGTATACGCTTCTCATTGCTTTGTGAAAATTAGTGTATAAATGGAACAGTTTGTTGGAGCTGAGAGAGAGAGAGAGAGAGATGCAGAGCAGGGTGATGTGAGGAACAGGATTGAGAACCCCTGCTTTAGAACATTGGTTTTGAAACTTGTGAATCCGTTAGAATCGTTAGAAGACAGAATCGCAACTCTTATGTGCACAGATTTGTTACGTGTACCCCTAGTTTTCTCTTCCTCTTCTCTAAAGCAGCACAACATGGCTCGCCCCCTTTGTTGCGTGTTCCTGGGGGCGGGGTTTATCTGGGTTAATGACATAACAGACCTGGGAAGAAGCTCGTTGTAGTCCCTTACCTACCGTTTTTATAGGAATATACTGACAGAATTTTAAAAGACTCTGTTTGCATTGAACTTTCAGCACTGTAACTTTGTAGATATTGTTTATGCTCAAACAACAACATAACAAACTAACCAATGTAAAAAAAAAAGTGATATCGCAATCAACCACTGATGCTGGCTAATTATAGTATTCAGTGACACTAGATTTTCAAATTAATTCTTTCAATAAATCTCTCTCTCTCTCTCTCTCTCTCTCTCTCTCTCTCTCTCTCTCTCTATATATATATATATATATATATATATATATAAAGGTGGACTCTATACAGGTGGCCTTTCCATATTGCTCTTCTTAGCATCTCATTCTCAGTTGTAAGGCTGAATGAGAAGAGCCATGAGGTCAAAAGCAATCAAGAGCTTCCATCATCCATTCATCCTCACTTCTTCGTTAACCTTCTTTTTCCACTAGTTTTTAACATTAATATTATCTAAAATAAAATAAACTAAAAACCTTTATTGCAGATTATGGTGTTCAGTGACACTAGCTTCCCACATTATTATTTTCCAATAAAATAGATATATAAAACATTCTATGTCCACACTGTACTCTGCAGGTCTTTTCTCAGTATTTTCCATTCAGGTCTAAAGTGAATGGCTGCCAGAGATTCATTTAGACTTAACTCTGATGGCTGATGTTGAAGGGCGGATGTTTATTTAGGCTAAAGCAACACAAGCGTTACATCATACCCAACCTTCACTGCTGTGCTGTGATCAAACCATTGCATCGTTTCATTTTTAGACATGCATGATCTTACACTGATAATGCTTAACCACAAGGTAAATACCTAAATGGAGTACATTGTAGGGTCAAGTTGATTCGGCAAGTTTAGCACAATCTGAAACGCAGTACTCATATTTATTTCGGCCAATATCCAAATTTGACTACGCATGTAGGCAGAGTAAACAAATGTACAGTTGCTCTTGTTGCTTATAAGTCTATCTTCACCTGCATTCTCATTAAACACAACTTTGATTAAAAGCAGATCAATGCAATGCCCTAACAAACCAACAAACAGCACAGCAACAGCACTGATGTTGGCATTTACCTTTCAGCTTTTCGGTTTACCCACACTCTACCAATGGCCATCTGAATAAGCAGAGAGAAAGTCAAGCAGAACTAGTTGTGTTTAGTCTGTCTAGCTGTAGGACACAAGAGCAATGCAATTTGCAATTTGTTTTCAGGCAACGTAATAAACTCAATTATAAAAACCTAATTTACCTGCATTTGGATGTACAGCTGCAATGAAGATATGTAGCATTGTCACAGCAAGACACAGCTGGATGGTTTTTCTCATTTTGTAAGAGGTGTCAACAGAAACATAAGTGCTCTCGTAGAGGTTATCTCATTATGTTGAGATAAAATGAGCTTTGCAATGTCATCTCAGCCTTTGACTTTATGTCAAGTTGTAGTTTCATGTGGCTCAGAATTATTGGGGAAATCACAAAGTGTCTGATCAAATGGTATTGGACTTGTTGACTATTGTAAGGCTCAATGAATAAGAAAACAGATTGCAGCAACCTCTGTGACTTTATTTGATGACAGAAAATGAAAATCTACGAATCTGAAAGTCTTGAAGACATTTCTATTGAAAAAATGAGTTGCCACAAAGGCTGATCTTATAGCAAAAGTCAAAAGGTACAAAGGTCTTATTGTGATGTTGGATAGGCCACATGAACAACTGCAGTTTTTCAATCAATATACAAAAGTCTATTATAAAAATGATATTATACACCATCAAACCCACAGCCACGGATCTATAGTGTTATTGTGTAGCTGGAAGAAATACATAGAGAGGGAGAGGCAATAAAAAAAAGTTTGTTGCAGTCTTCCTGTATATCTGTTTTGATGGCTCATCCAAACCAGACAGTTATAGAAGTGCACAGAATCGACTCAGTAACAGAGTAAAACGGTGTCATCTTTGCCTGTGGAAGGTTGGACATTTTCAGTCGATGAAGGAAGTAGAACCACTGCTGGGCCTTTTTCATAATGTGATTGTCCCACTTCAGGTCCCGTGAGATGGTCATGCCCAGGAATTTTGAATGACTCCACTTGCTGCCACAGTCCTGTTCATGTTGGTTTGACGAGAGAGTGCAGGGGGGCTTCTTCTAACGATTGTTCAGATCCAGGTTGTTGTGACTGCTCCAGACAGCCAGCTGCTCAACCTCTTGTCAGTAAGTAGACTCAACTCCATCCTGGTTGAGACCGATGACTGTGGTGTCATCTGCAAACGGTTTGACAGAGGGGTATTTAAATGCGCAGTCACTTGTGTAGTAGAGGGAGAAGATCAGTGGGGAGAGCGCACACCCCTGAGGAACTCCAGTGCTGATGGTAAGGGTGTTGGATTTGAGTTTTTCCAGCCTTACTAGCTGCTGCCTGTCTGTCAGGAAGAGGTGGGCACAGAGAGCTGTGCCAGTTTAATCAGGATGGTATCCGGGATGATGGTGTTGAAAGCGGATCTGAAGTCAACAAACAGGATCCTTGCATAAGTCCCTGGTTTGACCAGATGTTGCAGTCCCATGCTGAGTGCATCATCCACAGACGTGTTTGCTCAGTAAGCAAACTGCAGGGGGTCCAGAAATGTCCTTCAAGTAGGACAATACCAGTCTCTCAAATAACTTCATGACCACAGATGCTAAAGCTACAAGTCTGTAGTCATTTAGGGTACAGGGATAATGGTGAAGCAGGAGGGGACTTCACACAGCTCCAGTGATATGTTGAAGATCAGAATGTAGGGTCGTTGCTTGTAAACAGTTTTTTTTTTTTCTTCAGCAGAGTGGTATGCATCCTTTAAAACTGTGCAGCAATGGTCCAGTGCATTGCTGTAACTGGTGGGGCATGTGACATGCTCTCTTTTTTTAGGCAGTTTGCGGGTGAGATTCGCTTCATTAAAATCAATGAGAATGCTTATGAAAGAGTCTGGGTGATGCTGCTCTGTGCATGTGATCTGATCAGCCAGCAGGTCTTGCGCCACGCTCACACACGTGTCAGGAGGAATGTATGCACTCCCCAGAATAAACGAGGAAAACTCATGTGGCGAATAAAAAAGTCTTACAGTTAATAAAGAACGCTTCCAAATTTGGGCAGCACATCTTCTTTAAAACGGTCACGTGTACACAAGCCTTTGTTGATATAAAAACATAATAATCCACCGTGCTGTCCAGGATGGCTCCGTTCAACCAGGTTTACATGAAGCAAAGCACAGCAGAGTTGAAAAAGTCCTTGTTTGTGCCGGTGAGTAGTAGTAGTTTGTAATGGCTAGAGGATTCCCAGGGGATGCTCAAACCATGCTGTTTGAATTTCATAAGCACACCAGCATGCTTCCCTCATTTGCAAATGGGGATAATGATTAATTTAACATTTTTATATTTATAATCTTTTTTTTTATATTTAATTTATTAATATATATTCTTAACTACTCCCCAAAACACAGCTCTCATCTCAAGCATTTTTGAAAAATATGAGCATATGTTTTGAGTTACAAAAGAGAGGCACTATGTTGCAGATGAAAGCGATGGGATTGAAAAGGAAGGAAAGATCTAGGTTTCTCTGTGTATTTTCAGCTTCCCCTTTGAGAATATCTGAGTGCTCCTTTCAAGAGGTCCTGATAATTGTATTATTAGAGAAGCAGAGAAAGTTTAAAAGCAGATCAAATCACAGTCTGGTGTCCTTAGGTCGCTCTGTTGTTGAAATGACAGCTGTAGTCTAAGTAAGTTACAGGTATAAGCCATTGCTTAGATAATAACACAGCACCTTCACTATGTACAGCTGCACGGAAAATATTAATTTATCTGTCATAAACAACAATCTGCAGGATTTGTTTCTCAAATTAATCTATCCAGCCAAAGAAATAAAGCAGAATAATAGAATCACTATCAAGTATCAAGTGCATAAGGAACCCAGAAATCTATGAGAAAGTTTATTTGAGATGTTTACTTTTATGTCAAAGGAGACTTGAATTGCGGCAGTTTGTTAAATTGCACAAATTGCTCCAAGAAGGTTGACTTTCCACTTTAGGAAACATGCAGGAAGTTAACTACGCAGTAATTAAAGTGATGGGAGTCATTCTGGCACCGACATCATTAGTAATGGAGTTAACTTCAGCACTCAATGACTCTCTGTTTACTTCACTTGTTTACTCTCTAACTCTGCAGTGATGATAAACGGATTGATAAAACATCCATGAACTTGTTTTATTTCCCACAGGAAAAGCAATTAACAGAAAGTGCTCAGCAGAATAATAGTCTACAAAATTGCTCAGACTTACCATGTCTGAGTATCTTACTGATAAAAATTACTTAGAATAAAGGAGAAATTATTTTCCCCAGTAGTTTTATTTAAAGAAAAAAATCAACCAATAAATAAATAGAATGAAATAAAAAACATGGATTGACACAAGACAATAATTTCATTTATATACTGTATATTATTTAATATTTTAATTGAATTCCATATTAAAATGTAATATTATTATGTAATATAATGTGCATATTTTACATTTTAATTGAATACTCACTTTACTAATATTTAATATTAACATTGTATTTAAATTTAATGTAATATTTAACATTTATGTTTTGCCCAATGTAATTAAAAATTACATATGATAATCTTTTATTATTTTCTAAATTCTTTAAAAATATATATTTTTTAATAATTCAATTTTTTTGTAATCTCATTTAATCAATTGTTGACACAAAAGTAGACTGAATTAAAAAATTATATATATATGTATATAATATATATTTCTTGTATTAAATCCTACACTTTGCAAAAAATGGATTAACATTACATTTGTTTAATTTTAATTAAGGTTCTTAATGTGTACAGAAAATCAGCATACTCTCAAAAACATACAAACGACAGTATTATAGTAGTATGCTATTTCAAGCACAGCCTAGCATGGCTAAAACATTACTAACATAATTTCCTATTCCCATGTGCCTCATACAGCAGCCCCATAATATTGTTCAGCGCCGTCTCCTGGAGGGCCACATTCCACGTTTGCGTGGAGAGGCCCGGGACGCCCCATCTCATATTTGCTCCCCTCTGGCAGACAGCAAAGAGGGCGGAGAGCCGGAGGAGAGGAGCGAGAGCACGGTGGATGACTCCACTGAGGAGAAGGAGTCTCCGGAGGAGAGCGAGAAGAGTCTGAGGTCTGATGAGGACGAGGATGATGAAGATGAAGGGGACAGCAGTGATGCAGGTGGAAAGACAGAGTCCAAACAGAAAAACAAAATGGAAGATGAGACGAAAAAAGATCTCAAAGAGAGCGAGAGAGCATCCAACCTCTCAGCTCTAGTGGTCCAGTGTAAGGTAAGCATTCACACTGATGAGCTGAGCTCTTTCCAGCCTATTTCAGCTGTCTGTACCCATAATAGAAGCCATAACAGCTTGCCATAATGACAAAACGTGAGTTCTGGCTCCCTATGACTCATGGTTTTATTTTCCTCGCAGCCGATTGTTCTCGACGGTCGGGTTTGAGAGGGTTTTAGAGGGCCAGTATGCATCTAAAAAGCCCAAATTTTACAATACAGATGATGTAACTGGGGTGAAAGTGACTAATTTTATGGTGATATAACAACTTTAACACAAGGACAGAAGGAACTAAATAATACCAATATTGTTAAAAGTCATAATTTTGGGTCATATTTTGTACCATTCAAAAGTCCACTATTTTATTTTATTATTATTATTATTAAAGTAGAAAACAATTGTGCTGCTTAATATTTCTATGGAAACCACAATATATATATATATATATATATATATATATATATATATATATATAAAAATATTTTTTTGATGAATAGGAAGTTTATATGAGAGCGTAACAGGGCATAAGATACACACACACACACACCCACATATATCTATATATACTGTATATATATATGTATATATATATATATATATATATGTATATATATATATATATATATATATATATATATATATATATATATATATATATATATATATATATATATATATATATATATATATATAATAGATAAAAACATTTGTAACAATTATTTTAAATTAAATGGTTTCTCAAATTTTTTTATTTTTTAATTTCCATGGTTTCTCCAAACATTTGAGGTTATTAAACAACTTTTTTTAATAAAAAAATAAATAAATAAAAAATAGGCCTGGAAATAACAACTTTAAATTTCCATGATATTTCAAGGTTTTCCAGTATCATCCCTTTCCACCATTCTCTGCATTATTAGAACAGACTGAACATCATTAAAATCATCCATCTTGCAAGATCCCATCTTCATCACTCTCCATTCATGCAGGGATTGAGTGCAGTAAAAATAGACCCCAAATTAAAGTAGATTAAACCACAGGGTTGGGTCGGTGTGAACCAAACAGCAGCTAATTTTCTCAGCCTACACGTCAGCTGACAATCCAAGAACAACAAGACCAGTCAATGGAGTTCTCAACTCAAATTAGGCAATCACGAAAATAGGTTACCTTAGCTTGTCCAGCTAAAAATGAAGGCAAAATGTACTGTTAGCAGAGTTTAATTTGTAATTATGTCCAGCTGACTGTAGTTTGATTTAAAGGGTTAGTTCACCCAAAGATGAAAACTAACTACAAAGGAACGCTTTGGCAGGAAACAAATGTTATTATACAAAACATTTGGCCATCATGTGTGCAATAAGATTCCGTTTTAAGTTAAATTAATGAAACTGTTGTGTGAATTTCAAATGAACTGAATGTTCTGGAATACGCATGCGGTCGTATTATCATAGGTGAACTGAAAGACGAAAAGAAAGCATCAGCATCTAATTAAAGCTTCAGTAATGAAGAACCAGATAAGTGGGGCAGTGTTTTACGTAGCAAATCCACTATAGTGGTTCATGTCTCCTCTTCTGGAAAGACAAGTTTCACTTTGAGGCAGAGAAGTCATGCATGATTTTGCTCCGCAGAGTTGCCATCATTACATGAATCCCACACGCACCAGTGCACCCATATACACAGGCATTATATAGCAGCAATCAAATAAAGACATAACACAACTCACAAAGGGAGTATCTCACCAAGTTCAACTGTTTTAGCATCCACTAGGAGTTTTGCTCCATTTCGGATTTTTAATCTTTAATTTAAATGAAAAAAGAAAAAAAAAATTCTTCACTTAAAAGAATAGCTCAAACAAAAGTGTAAATTTGTGGTTTCATCCCATCCGAGATGTAAAAGAGTTTGTTTCATCATTGGAACAGATTTGGAGAAATTTAGTATTGCTTTTGCTTTAGTATCACTTGTTCATCAACGGATGCTGTGAAGTGAATGGGTGCCATCAGAATGACAATTCAAACAGCTGACAAAAACATCTCAGTAATCCACATGACTCCAGTCAATCAATTAACGTATTTGTGTTTATCAGAAATAAATCCATCATTAAGAAGTTTTAACTTTAAACCCTTGCTCAGGATGCCAGTCCATAATCCATAATAATGCTCCCTCCCATGAAAAATTAAATACTGTGTTGTCTTCTCAAATCAAAATGCACTGATTTATTCTTTTATAACTATTTTCTAGAGACTGTAAATTGTGCTTGATCTGCACATATTTCTCTCCTGATTCAGACAAGATGCTTTTTTTTTTATGGGTGAAAGCACAGACACACAGCTTTTCATTTCATAATTTACTGATGGGCTGGAGTCATGTGATTTGCTTGTGGATTATTGTAATGTTTTTTTATCAGCTGTTTGGACTCTCATTCTGATGGCACCCATTGACTGCAGAGGATCCATTAGTGAGCAAGTGGCGTAACGTTAAATTTCTCCAAATCTGTTCCAATGAAGAAACAAACTCCTTTAATTTTCAGATCCGTACCATAGGGCGCAGGGAAATCATATTTGATTGAGAGTTTGTCTTATATAGTGCAATGCCACCGCAATGTGTTTATGTTGAAGGGTTTCATTCAGGGTGTCTTGCACTGCAACAAAAACACTTTCAACACAGCACTAGAAACCTAGCAGAGGAAGGAACAAGTGTGAAACAATCTAAGGAAACCTGCGTGTCTATGCAAGTGTTTGTGAAACATGCTAACTGGGATGGAACAATGTGTGAGAGGGGCATAATGGCCCCCCATATTTCCACAATGAGAGACTGAGATGGTGCGTCCCACCTTTTATGTGGTAGGAAAGTTGCGGGGGTGATGGCTCACCTTGAGTGACAGGAAGCTCTAAGAGGTTGCAACAGAGCTCTCATCCACTTATTTATCTTAAACAGTAGAACAGTGCAGACGCAGACCTCACCCCTCACTCATTAAATGCATAGTTAGAAAAACAGCCAAAGAGCAAAACCTAAGCTTGACAACGCTTTAGCTGTGTGTGGGTGGAGCATTATTATCTTTAAGTCCTCACGCATGCTGAGAGACCATATGCCACAAACAGAACGACACTAATAGGCTAATAATACTTTTATTCTTATTATTGTTGTTGTTGCCATTATTATTATGCAATGAATAGTGTATTACTGATTAAATTTTAAACTTATTCAATACATACAATGTTTTATTATTATTATTATTACTATTACACAACTCTCTGAAATATTTCATTCCAATGGTCATACTGTTTTTATCAAGGGGGACATTTACTTGAAAGGATGTCATTTATTATTACAATGATTAAATATTTAGTTAAATCATACATAATATTATGCACATTGCAGACAAATTTAGGTGTTTTCAGTAAAATTGTATTACCACCACAACGTAAATAAATAAACTTATACAAACATACAAACACGAAGGCAAAAATATATTTATATATGTATATTTAAACATAATGTGTATATGTTCCAACACAACAACCCTAAATTAAAGTTTGTTTGATCTATTAAGAAAACTTCCTTTATTATTATTATTATTATTATTATTATTATTATTATTACTAGACTCTCTTGAAATACTTCAGAGAATGATTTTTTTTTTTTGTTAACGGCTATATTTACTAAACAACATTAAGGGCAAATGTACTTGAAAGAATATCATTATTATTATTACTATTATTAATTATCCACTTGTGGCTTGTTTACACAAATGTTAATGTGGTATGACCCAAAACATGTGACAGGATCCATCAGAAGACAAGCGGAAGGCTAATGAGTTAAAAAACCCACTGATTCTGTTAATACCGAAACAAATTATTTACACATAAATGTCAAGCAAGCAAGATGAACAGGCACTTAGAGCTTCCAAAGAGCAAATGCTGCAAAAGCACAGGGTCATTATTCATCTGTCGAGCTCTGGATTCTGCAAGCACTGATGGAATTTCGGGTGAAAGGACAGACTGAGAATAAACTGACTCACTGAAGCGAAACGTCAGGTGTACCTTTGATAGTGACGGTCCATTATTATTAACCAGCACTATTATCCTCAGACGGTATTAAACGATCAATCCTGATACTGTCAGACGGTGCAAAAACAAAACCTGGCATTGTCTATTTAAAAGCACAAAAGCTAATATCCATGCTTCAACATAATGTGTCTCAACTTGGCATCTGTGTGAAACTAGCAGACTGAGCTATGTTGTTAGACCCTGACTGATAATGTGTTTTGCCATTTAAAATTCCTGTCACACGAAAGGTGTGGAAAAGGCATCACAGGGGGGAAACAACATTTTTTATCAGGCAATTCATCTGAGTTAAGACTAAATGTTTATTTTGCAGTGCGAAGATACAGAGGTGATGTTATCCATAAACACAGGGTGCCAACACAACCACATCTCTAAAACATGCTGCAGACGACTTGGGTAAGTGTATTCTGTACACACAGACAGAATTTGCTGATAAATTGTGGTATTTTTTATGTTTTGCAATGAAAAACCACCAATCATTATCCATTAATGTAATTTTATTAGTGAAATTGAGTGTACAGTTTCCTGTAAAATGTATGTATGTGTGTGTGTGTGTGTGTGTGTGTGTGTGTATATATACACTCCATAATTACTGAAATCAACTGAACAAACTGAAAATGTTTTTTTAAATTACTTTTTATTTAATAAAAAATTCAAAATTTTAATTTTTAATTTTTAGGTGCATTTATTTGATGAAAAATGCTGAAAAACTGTAATATTAGGAAATATTTTTACAATTTAAAATAACTGTTTTATATTGGATTATGTTATAAAATGTAATTTATTCCTCAGATGGCAAAGCAGAATTTTCAGCATCCATTACTCTTCAGTCTTCAGTGTCACATGATCCTTCAGAAATCATTCTAATATGCTGATTTGGTCATCGAGAAACATGTATCATTATTATTTGTAATTTTATTTATTTCATATAAATGCTGATCTTTTGACATTTCTAGAATCCAGAATGCTGAAAGAAATTGGTCACAATAATATGAAACAAAAATGACCTTAGTTCCTAAGTGCTTGTATTTCCTGCAGATTGAAAACCAACCTTGAAGACAAACCTCATGACAAGCTGGCGCTCAGTGATTCGACAGTGGAGACAGTGAAGTCCCTGCACCTGCAGCTGGGCAGAGAAAGAGTGCAATGCACTGCCCAGGTCATAGGTCAGACTTCAAAGATTGAAAATGCACGTCCTATTGCTTTTAAAAAACATATACATACAATGATTACACCATGTTTTCATAGATTTGATTGAATAGAGAAAAAGCTGAGAGACATCCAGGACATTCTCCAAAGAGTTCGGTACTCACCGGTTTCAAACAGTCATAAATATAAGTTTGATGCAACTGAAAAGTCTTATGAGAGTGCAAAAAGTGATAGCCACATACATCTCTTCAGCTTGTACATGCATTCAGCTTTCAGACTGAGGCATTGACCTTTTCCAATTCAGACAGCAGTCAGAGAAAGCTCAGACAAAGAGACGTGGGCAACACAGAGGAATTACATAACAGACGAGTACATGACCTGGGCACAGTGCCGACCCTGTCTTCTGCATGCATTGCATACAGATATATTATAAAGCTACTAATGGCACCAGTTTTAATAAAGCCTCCTCATGTGCTCTATTAATTAGAGAAAGAATACAATTATGCCTAAAGGGGATAAACTTTGTCTCTTTGTCTCACACATATTGAGTCTCATCTCTTGTCCGTTCACAGAGGATGCCACATTTGAGGTGTGCCTGGGTCTACAGACCCTGCTGGAACTCAAAGTAAGCCCTACATTTCTTTAACCTTGTTTTCAAATCTTGTAATGTATGATTTCTAACCCAATAGTCTTTAGCTTTTGAAAGTTCAGCATTATCAGTTTGAGCTTAAAATGCATGGATAAAGTCTTTTTGAAAACCAAAAACGTGCTGCTGCAAATCATGCTGGTCAGCTAGATCAAATGATTTTAAACATATTAATGCCACTTTTAATGCAGAATACGATGATTTGCTTGTGTTTATTTTCATGCTTAAGTACCATTTTATCTTGGAAAATTTATATTTTAGATAATATTATATATATATTTTTTTATTTTTTTATTTTTTGTTATTAATTAATAATAAATAATGATAAATAATGTTTTTAATAAATTTTTACACCTATTTTTTTTTACTTTTCCTTTACTGAAAACCTCTTCATACACATAAATGCATTAATAAATACAAATTACAATCTTATGTTCATAGTTTAATTGTCAAACTTATAATCATAATTGATTGCCTCATAATTGCCAGTCTCAAAGATATTTACATAATAAAGCAAAAACTTCATATGATTATGATTATGCTCATGATCAAAAGTATCAGTTCTCTCAGAAAATCACAGCTGATGAGATTACAGACATAACATGAAAGAAACTGAATTATAAAACACTTCCATAAGCAGTTCTGAGGCTATGTTAGATGGGTCCTGACACTAAGTGGGTTTGAACATGATGGGCGAGTTATTTTTTGAGCATATATCTAAATATTGAATCAACTTTGAATATGGTTTGAGATTATTTCAAATGCCAGGGGGGGGGGGATCCCTTTGAGGTTTACATGAGTTATGAGGAGGAAGCTAAATGCTATTAAAAGAAGAAAAAAAATCATTTTTAAAGATTGATAGAGTGAGCTATAAAAAGGGACGTGAGCGAGAAAGCTCGAGAATGAAAGTGCGAGGACAATATCTGTACAAGAATATGCAAATGACTATTCTTGTAAGAAGAAAAGATAATTGTATGCAAGGAGAAGGCTCCATGAAACCAGCGCAGGCCTATGTCCAAAATAAAATTAAACAGCAGAATAAAACATTCCAGACACTCTGTTCTCCTGAAATATATGAATGCTCCTCAGACTGTTACAGTAGCAAAAAAACAACCACAAAACATGTTCACTGACCGAAACCAGGTCTTTAGACTGTGATCTGTCAATGCATGACAGTATTATTGAATTACAGAAAGATACTGTAGATGTGATGCAGTGATCTTCTCTCTATTGTAGTGCTGTGTGGACCTGAACTCTAGAGTGCTCCGGATCCACAGCACAGAACAGGATCTTCCCTTCCTGGATCCACCTGCCTGCAGCCAGTGCCATCATCATGACAACAACAAAAACATGTGACCTCTGACCTATGTGCCCAACAGCTGCCATGACCGTCCCCATGTAATCAGAGAGGAAGTTGACAGAAGGATGCCTGCATCTGGACTGTAGTGTTCCCTTGTGCCAGATCGACATAGACAGGCCTCTCTCATCTCTCCTTCTTTGCTCTTCGTTGTTTGTTTCTTTGCTATTACAGAAATCTGCCAACTATGATTTTTTTTTTATTATTAATATCTGCTGTGCTAAATTAGTTTAGATTAAATGTAATAGAGCTCAGGAGGAGGAAGATTGTGTTCTGAAATTTAAAATTGCCTTTATCAAATGACAAAAAGGGGGAGGCTTCACAGTTAATCGATTAAAAATTGTTTGATGGTTGATGAGTAATATTCTCTAACTGGTGATTTTAATTACAATCAAAGTAAATTATATTCTTGTACATTCATGTAAGAGGGAGTTCATGAAATGTTGCACACCTTGGGTCTCCAAAACAATCATTATATATATAGTTTATTTTACAAAAACCTCACATTTAGCTAGAAATCTCTCATCCGAAATTGCCTTTTACTAAAGACTGTGTTTTCAGACCTCATTTCCCTTTAGAGAGCCAACTCTGCCCTTAGATGATAAGGACTTCAGCCAGCCCGATCAAATGTTAATTGAGCCCTTGGGCTGCAATCTCACTCAGCAATGCAAAACACTTGATTTTATAGACTCCGCCTCTTATATTTTACAGTACATCAAAGTGTATAAGACTTTGTAAATGCATTTCTGGGTGACTGTTGATTTCTCCTCCAGTTTCTAGGAACCCTGTTTTGTTGCAGCTCAGTCTGTCCTTATAACCAGAGGCACTTTCTCCACCCACACTTTTCTTTTTTTTCCGTTTGTTCGCTCATAAGCACAACTACGACTGTCTTAGTACAGCCAAAAGCGCCCACTAAAATACTAGCCGATGACCCAAAGGGCATCTATGTCCCACACAAACTCTCCCTAAACAGTGCAGATAATTCAATTGTTAGCACACAATCCTCAATTACCCTAATCATCTAGCCTTTTAACAATGTGGATGACTTTTCAGGGCAGGGCATCCACATATTTGCCTATTTTATGTTCTTCTCTTCTTTCTATGCTGTGTGAAGGCCAACTATATGAAAACAAAGCAAACACAACAATTATTTTCCTTTTCTCTGAACAGTATTTTCTCTGCCTAAATAAAATAAATATGTATTCTGGCTATGAAGGTCTCTGGTCGTCCTCAATGCACAGATCTTGGAAACAACAGGAAACAACACTTGCGCTACTGCTGGCAAAAACAGTGCAACGGTGCTGCAACTCACTCTTGCACTTGAAGGTTCCACGAAGAGGTTCACGTTGCTGTAATGTTGCTTTGCCCGGGGCAGTAAACAGGCTATTTTAAGTTTCTTTCAACTGATGATGGAGGGAAACGATGTTCCCACAACCAAGCAGAGACTCATGGGATGACATAATTGACCCTCCACTGAGGGCAGACTGCTCCTGTTCCAACCAGCATGAAGACTGAAAACATAGCCAAAAATTGCTCTATTCATCGCTGTCTAAAAACCATGAAGTCCACCCATTCTTTGAAAAAAGCATATATACTCTATTTAATATATATATTTAATATTTATACATTTACCATACATAAATCTGTTATATAATACATAAAATAAAACTTAAGATATATATTAAAATGTTATGTTTGCAAAGCCGTGGCCACAGCCAAAACACATTATTTCACTTTTCATAACTTAACATTAAATCTGATTTGCCTGTTTAATCATATTTATTTCTGCTTTAATGTAACAAGCCACTCGGGATAGGTAAAATAACATCAGCCAATGATATTACAGCATCCATGTTATACTTTTTACAATCCAATCAAATGCAGACTGGTGAAGCAAGTCCATCCTTATATTATTTCATGCTGAAAATTAGTTTCATTCAGATATGTGTCTGATAAATGCAATATGAAGGCATTTTATGGTCTTTATGGGAGAAAAATAATTAAAATTTAACATAATATCACTTTATAACCATTCGCTGTACAGCACAAGAAAACAGCAGTGATGTAAAAGACACACTGTGCTCCGTGATGTCTTTCTGTCACATCCAGTGATGACTTCAGAATGAAAGCCAATCCTGTAGAGCCACAGTGCTACACAGAAGAGAACAAAATGCTTTTTGTTTTTATTATTCAGGCAATGCTGACACAGAGATGGGCTCTGCTGCTCCGTAACCCACTGTGCAACAGGGGCCCTGTGGCGTTTTCTTCTGACTCAGTGAACATGCCACATCCTGTCACAGTTTTAAAGCTACGTCTTATTGTACCGGCGTGGATTTACAGAATGCATGTAACCTCTGACACCTAGTTGTAGACCCTTGCAAAATTTGCAAGAGGAAATAGAATCTGGCGTTCATGCAAACTCCTGTGAATATTTTAATTAAAATCTAAAATATATATAAATACTGTTTGCATAACAACCAAGATGAATGAAACTCCATTAACATTCAAATATATACTTCCCTAAAAAATAAATGCAATATAAAATGCAATAAAATATACTTATATTTAAATTAATAAATGATTGTAAAATAGTAATTTCATATTATATATATATATATATATATATATATATATATATATATATATATATATATATATATATATATATATATAGAATTAAAACATAAACAAATATATTCAAACATTAAAACAAATTTCCATAAAATATAATAAATATTAAATATTTTACTTATTTATTAAGATACATTTTAGATGTTATTTTGGCTATTACATTTACATTTGTGCATTTAGCAGACGCTTTTATCCAAAGCGACTTACAGTGCATTTAGGCTAAAAAAAATTTATCTATCATGTGTTCCCTGGGAATCGAACCCACAACCTTTTGCACTGCTAATGCAATGCTCTACCACTGAGCAACAAGGACACTTGTGGGAATGAGCTTCCTCTCGGCACACAGGTGGGGTCAGGGGTCAAGTTTTGATTGACACCTTTATAAAAACAAACAGCAGTAGACAGAACAGTGCATCAGCAATCTGCCAGCTACGTCTCGACACCAATCGCATCCATCAAAGGCGTTGTGATATTTCCATCCCCTTGCCGAGCTCTCCCCGCACAGATCGGGAAAAAAACCACCTTGAACGTGCAGATGGAAAGAGAAGCATTGATTAGAGGCAAAGACGGCATGCTGGATAACCAGATTTGCAAGTCCAACATAAAGCAAAGGAGGAATAAAGCAGGAAAGGGCATCTTCCTGTCCGTAATGAACACCGCTTAGATCTAACAGTTTTCACAGAATCACAGCGGAAGGACCACAGCGGTGTTTAATACCAAGATCTAATGAGCTTTGGAACTCTAACGGCACAAGCGACGGAGGAGCGCATTAAACAGCAACCCCGCTGCCAGCGGGATAAACCTAGGGGCTTATTAAAACTGCCATTTGTGGTTCCATCCACAGGAGCGCCTCTGAGGGGGCTGATGAGATGATCGAATGAGGGGCTATTAGGTCCAGCACTAGAGTTAAGTGTCCATTAAGAAAATGGCAGGAAACGGAGAACGGAGAGGTCGGCATGTGGAGCATCTTGAAGATACCCCCTCGCTGTCAATCAACAGGCTGGTATTCCTCTCGGTCTTACACGGATGTAAGGGAGGAAGACAGACTCATGCATTAGTTACAGGGATTTGGAGAGGCATAATCTTTCATGATTCACTCCTTCCCTCCACGATCAAACATGACTAGGTTTGAAGAGGCCACTATTTGATGTATTGCACTTAAAGAGGATATATCTTTATGAAATTGGTTTATGGAAGATAAATACATTTAAAGTAAATCACTCTAATGTGAACTTAAGAATAGGAAGGTTAAGATAAAAATGACTTTGGAACACTTTGTCAATGCTGATATCAAACACTTTCAGCTTATTCTACACTTGACAAATAAACTCATGAAGTACTAAAGAGCACATTTGCATTCCTCATTATATTTCAACAGGATCAAACCGTATTGAATGAGAATATGTTTGTCGCTGAGTCATAAGAATTTATGTACAATCAATTACATAGCATGAGTCACATTCAAGCACCACAGACAGGAGGCGTTCATTGATGCAATTAACCTTGATGTATTACAAACAGCATCAGCATGGACACAAACACATGAAGACACACTCGCATAGTCCTACAGTGTATTGTGTGCAAATAGGCCAACGTGCCTCTGGAGAGCTCAGCTCCTGGCTGTCAGTTGCCATAGTCCCCAACTCAGCTGACAGCCCTGGATTACTCTCTCTAGATTTAACCAAGTCTGTCACACTGTTCTGGAGACCAGTGAGAAGACAGCAAACCTCTTTTTACACTCTTTTCCAAGAGCTTCCCCAGGTGCATTCATTTCATCTTCACAAAGTAATCTTCTCTTACCCCTTTTGGCCCAGTCAAAAGATTTTGAAATGAAAGCAGATTGTACTATTAATGATGTGTATGTGGCACAACAGTCTCTTCAGCCTCTGTGGTGGAACAGACACCTTCACTTTCAAAACAGCAACATTCGGCAAAGCCAGAGGAGATTTGACTACACTCTCTAAAAAAAAAAAAAAAAAAAAAAATGGTACAAAGTTGTCTTTGGGGCAATACCTTACAAAAGGTACTATGCACTATTTAGGTACTAATATTTACAATATGCACCCTTTAGGGGTAAATAATGTACTAAATTTTATCTTTTGAAAAGGTACCACCCCAGTGAGAGCTTGTGTACCTTTTTTTCTGAAAGTGTGAGGACACACAATTTTTATAATGAGCTTAAAATGGTATTGGGCAATATTATTGTGCTACATATAATTCAATTTTTAGTTGCCTATGTTATGAATTGGTCTATTGACATGAGAATAACAACATCAGAACGCTGCAATGAAATTCAGTCTGCTGGAATTTTGTTAGGCCTAATCAAACTAAAATGTGTAATACACATCAAAATAATAATTTAACATTATGACATTCTGACAGGCTAATCTGAACATTTTAAAGGCCAAGCTAACAGACTCCTTTACATATTTGTGTGGGATATTGTCTAAGGTAAAACACTAATTTAAACATTAGCGCCGAGTACAGCTTAGCTAAGCATCTGAATTCAGCATCTGCAAAGTGTACTGCTAAGCTAACAAGCTAATTTGACCAATAACGTAGGGTATAGGCTAAGCTAAAAATTTAAATTTAATTTAATTTAAATATTTGGGAGGCCCCTAGTTAAGCTAGAAGTCTCATTTTAACATTTGTGAAGGGTATGGGATAAGCTAACTGGCTAATTTTAACATTCAGTATGCTAGCTTACATGGGGTAAGCTAACTTAAAAAAAAAAAAAATCTACTATAAAAACAAAAAATAAGAAAGGTTGTAAATGTATTTAATAATGTTTTATTTATTTGCACAATCATGTCATTTACAGGTCTTTGTAAATTTAAAATGTACATTTTTCAGACACTGAACAGCAACCCAATAAAATTTCTTTCAACCAATGGCTCAATTCAGTGACACCATTTTTTCTGGCACTTATACATAAATATAGCATTCAGCAGGGGATCGTTGTTTGGTCCATTCAGGGATTTTCTAATGTTTTAGTGCACTGTAACGATTCTGACAATGGAACAGTCCTAGAAAAGGTAGTGGTTTTGGAATTGAGACAACCTTAAACAGATGATAAAGGATTCAAAGTGTAAATGACAGGAATTTTTTGCTTTTCTTTGCACAAGTCCCTAACACCTAAAACCTCTAATAAACTCTCTCTCTCTCGCTCTCTCTCACACACACACACACACACACACACACACACACACACACACACACACACACACAGCTGAAGCTTCCAGCACAAATTTAAGTACTGAACTGAACCTACTTTTATATTTTGGCAGGAGATATTCCCATGGGTGGTCTGTTCCCAGGGTCAAATATCTGCTGGTTCCACATAAACAAGTTTTTTTGCCCAATGTTTTCTTACAGCTGGGCAATGAGTTCAGTTCACACAGAATTAACCAAATACACCACCCACTTAGAATTCATGATGCAAGTTTCCATACTAAAAACTATCAATAATACACAGCCAAAGCATCACATGTCACATAACGCCATTAATTCACAGTGTGACCCTGAGGAGTAGGTTACTCTGATGGCTACGGTGCCCATATATGGTAAAACAGGAAGTAGCTTTGACAAGATCGACGAGTGCTGACCATTCAAGTCCTTTTCCTACTCTGCACTTTTAAGGGAAAATCATTTTGTACATGGCTTTTTTTATGTGGCTGAGGGATCAAACTAAATTCTAGGCACTGAACTGCTGTAAGTAGAACGTTAGTATTTTACAAGTCAAACGTTTTATATAGGAAGAAATGGAGACTACTTTTCAAAAAAATATTTTTTACAATGTCTTATTTTACTTGGAGTGGGTTGCCATTTTTAAATGACAAGACTAGTGCTGTTATTGTTAACTAGTTATTGAAATAAAGCTGAAATAAAATACAAATATAAAGATTTTAAACCTTAAAATCTTAAACAAAAACTGAAATGTTGACTTGGCACCTAACTAAAATAGTACTAAAATTGCAAAACTGAAATAAAATAAAAAATAAAGCTAATTGTAATCTAAAAAACGAATGACAAAAACATGCAACAAAATAACTACAAATATAAAAATACTATCTCAACAACATATTTATAGCATATATAATAATAGTAAAATAACATTGCACAAGACCACTTATCTGGAAACCAGCAAAATACTGTTTTTCGTGACAATAATTTTGAATATTATTATTATTATTATTTTTATTATATTTATTGTTAATTGTTATAAATTATAACTATAAAATAACTTAAGTGACAAGTAATTACAATTTCTTTTAATTACTTTCGTTTTGAGAGATTGGCGTAGGGTGTCCTGATATTAGTTTATGATGTTTTTGTCAATAATAACCGGTCTTTAATAATCAGTTTCATTTGTCTTCACAAGACTCCCAGTTGTTGACCGCCGGTGTGTGAACTCTTAAAAGGGTAAAGCCGTGTTTGTGTTCACTGAAGTACATAAGCTGTGTCCGGAGAACTCATAAATCCAAAGTGTATGCAGTAAACTGAAGTGCAGAGCTCAGATATATGCCTCAAGGGCAGACACACATGGGACTGACAATGTTTCAGTACAACTGAATTTGCAGACACGGACACACGCTTCAATCTGTCCTCCCTCCTCAGCAGCAGGAAACCTCATAATGCATGATGACACCTGAGCCCAACATTGCTCCTGTCCTGAAGGAAACGCACACAAACACAAAAGCTGAAATCAATGTGTCCTCCTCTACTCCCTAAAGCAAAGGCTCTTCAGAATGCATGGATAATGCATGAAGCTCCACAGGCTCTGAGCAGGGGGTGGGACACTGAATCCTCCCCCTGGGCTTCTCCTACATTACAGGCACAAGGATTCCAGTCCTTCCCTGGAAAGCATAGGTCTACAGCTCGATTCCTGGCTATTACTCATCCCCTGGAGTTACACATAACTCAGTAATAATCAATACCTCTGAAACTGATCAGAACTGAAAATATACAAATAATTATTATCACACGGTTCCTTTTGAACTTTGTAAATACTTCTGTGTTGAGAAGTATTTCTATAAAAGACTCCACCAGACTCTCAGAAACAGTGTGGTCAAGCTCAGATAATTCCACTTTATTAATTATTTACAAAATGGAAAGATATAACAGGGTGGAACCTAAAAATAAAGAGCTGAAGTTAGACATTGGGCAGCGATGGAGCTTACATAAAGATGTCAGCGAAAGGTTTCTTGTGCTACTTTTTTGAGCATCTTTTAAAAATGTGATCATATAAAATTGATTTCTGCAATTGTATGAAGCTAGAATGTTTTAGAGTTAAGTAAAACAATTAAACTACAAAACATCAAAGAATTAATTAATTCTACTGCTAATACAGATGTTTGTGCTGTTGTTCTCATAATGATGTCACTTACTTGGAGGATGAAGTCACTAAAAACTGATAAGGCATATTACAAAAGAATAACAAGATGGAAATTATATTAAATGTGGGAAAAAATGGCAACATCAACAAAAATTATATATATATATATATATATATATATATATATATATATATAAATTCATTGTGTGTGTGATTTTATTATTATTACTACTACATGGGGATGACAATTAATGGGGGCATTATTAATAAAATAATTATTTACTTTATAACAATATTATTACTAAATATATGCAAATGTTATATATTAATAATAGGATTTTTTTATTAATCAGTTTACCATTTTGTGTAATGTAATACTGTAATATACATGTATTCCATCGATTTCAACCGAACCTCCTGATCAAAATGGTTTTTATAAGGACAGAGAGGAATCCCTGATGAATGAATGCACTGAAAAACAGTAGCAAATGTAGCAAATGAGACTAAGACACAGAGTAAATACCGTGGTGTAGTTTTATTAAAAGTCTATTTACAGAAATGAAGAGTCGTGTTCATGGTTCGTGATTCATTCTGTGTCACCTTTTGCTATGTTCCTGTGGAGCACATCTCCGATGAGTTTCCGAACCCCTACCGTGTCACTGATATCTAAGGTGCACAAACACACACATCCATAGTTTTCTGCTCACTTGGTAAGGATTCTCAGCTTTCCAGCAGGATGCAAAAAAAACTGAAGATAGTGTAGAAACAATCTTTTTTTCAAGCCTGCACCTGTGTGTATGTGGGTGTGAACAGAAATATACCAAAAGCACTGCGGAAAGTATTTATAAATTTAAAAAAGGAGCACAAACGGAGGCCTTTTATTTATTTTTTTAAGAATCCATTTTAGACTCATCTAAGATATTTTGGAAATGCCATGAAGAACACTCATCGGAGCTCCAAAAGCCTCAATATTGATTCGTGCATATCTGTTAAACATCCCGAAAGTGACTAAATGTATAAATAACTTAATAAATAATGAATAAGAATAAAAATAATAATAAGTAAAGAAGAATCCAACATATTACCAATTTATTAGTAAAGAAGACATTGGCTTTATGTGTCTCATTTGGCATGAATCTCCACTTACAGTTTATTCCCCATATAGTCACCCACTATATACACCTCTCCATCTTTTGTGATTCCTCTCACCTGCAGGCGTCCAGGGTGACTGCGTCCCATGGCACGATAAGCGAACCACACGTTGAAAATCAAGTTTTGGGAGCACATCAGACTCAGAAGATGAATAATTAACAGTGGCCCCAGGAAGTCGAGCTGGCTTTTCATTAACAACTGTGCATGTGGCAGAATGACCTGACCCCCATTCAGCCCACTCAAACGCTTTCCAACACGAAGGCAAATTGTGCCGCGTCTCAAGAAACTGAAATGATGTGACACCAGTTCAAAAAGAGCGGCGTATGTGCTGGGTTATTTTTACACCAGAGATCGTTTTGTCTGCCAGGTTCCATTTCACACAGTACAATTCTAGACTGGAGTTTAATGCAATAAAGTCTTTACAGTTATAAATGTATTCCGATTTCACTTATACATCCTATTTTCCCAGCTTCTCCAGATGGTCATGTGAGCACAGTTGAGCTCTACAAACAATCCCACAGACAGACAGACGTCCACTCACTCACCCACTCCCAGTCTGTGAAGCAGGTCTGGATCCTCGGGTTTCTCTTCCAGCACACTCTGCAGGTTAGTGGGCTCCATCCCCTCCAGCTCCACACAGATCTTCTTGTTAAAGCTCACGTAGACCAGGCAAGGGCTGTTCCTGCCATCTTCACAAGCATACAGGCCTAATGGAGAAAACAAGACCATGATATAGAGAACATTTTACATTAAAGATTTTGGGACTGATTTACTAGGAGATACACAGAACAGTGCTGATGAGAGTGGAAAGCTCTACAGGTGATCTATTGGCAATCCACAAATTCAGGACCAGAGAGGCAGCCAGGTCGTTTCCATAATGACCCACGCAATCTACCAAGATCAAACTGAGCAACTATCGCATTAATGTTGAATGCAAAATCAGTTAAGAAATGCTTTGCTGGGTGTTAGATAATAGCTCTAACACTAGTAAACTGACTACTGCAAACCTTAGAATATCACGTTGATTTATTTAAACGCTCTCCTTTTATAAAAATTGCATCTGAAGGGGAAAATCCTACAAATGCATACGGAAAATAATAAAAAAATAACCATGTCCGTGTCCTTTCATTGTTAATTTTTTACTGCATGTAATAATCTTAAAACAATTTTTTTTGTAACTCTAGGGTTTGCATGAGGCAAGTTATTAGTAAATACAGCCCTATATTACTACATGTCAAAATATGAATATATTAAATCATATTTCAGAATAAATATTATAACATATATCATTTTTTATTGTAACTGTATATTCATATTCAATAACATTTATCATAATAACAATTTTATATTAATATTAAATAAACCGTATCATCAACCAGTAATTAACATAATAAGGATTAAGTCAATAATAGCAAATAACAATGCATTTTAATATATATGATTTTATAACACGGATATCCCCAGTCCTGGTTTATGATTGGTCAATACAGTAATATAGTAGCAGTTCAGTAATATATATTCATTTTATATTCAAATTTAAATAATAAATGTTTAATGAAAAATGTATTCTTGTTCTTTACTGCACATATAAATGTAAAGGTGTATAAACTGTTCTCATGGTTTAGAAATGACGGAGGCATATCAATATAACATCAAAAATGAATGTGGTTGAGTAGTATACACTGATAGCTATTTGATTTACCACCTGTTGCTAAATGATTAAATCGGACACAAACGGTAGTATCAAAGATGGAAATGTATGCAAAAGCTCTGTTTACCACACTTGCTACTATAAAAACCATCGATCAGCACTTTTCAAGCCGATGAGCTTGAATGAATGCTTATTCAATCAAACTACACCTCTGCATTTTTAGTGTACACTTTCAAATGGAAATTACCAATCAGGAATTGACCAGGGTTGTATGGACAAGGCCACGTAATGTTTCACACGGTGTCTGATCTGTTTAGCATTAGAATATGTTTTTCTCCGGAGAGACCTTGCGTGAAAGAGCATCACCCCTCGTCGACATTCCCATCATACAGCAGACTCACAGAGACCGAGCCTGAATTATAATGAGCGCACGCTGCCTCCACATTTGCTTTCTGCATTTTCACAAGATGAAAATTAAGACACAGGTGTAGGAGCTGATAAAACACTATCCGTATTGTGTGAGGCTTTGTTGAACATGAGTCAGTGCCTTTCAGTGTCAACATGAATGCAAGTCATGATGCTTCTGTGTGCAACACATGTCTGTCAATTTAATCCTCTTAATGCAACAATTTCAATACATCACCGATGTGCAGCACAGTGAGAAAAGACAGAGAGGGGGGGAAAGGTGATAAGAACAACAGGAAGGTACAAGCAGAAGTGAAAGAGAGAAGTATAGAAATGCCAAAGTGATATTTCCCACCCTGCAGATTTCGTGTTTTAACATATTTTAAAATTAAGAGAAAAACAGTCTTCTTGTTCAGTTTTAAGCATTTTATGCTGTTTTTACAGAAATTTTTAAAGAAAAATACTGCTTTATAGGAATATATTAATTACATGTAAGCACATTTACATAAGTAACAAATAGAAAATAGAACAAATACTAATTTTAATATTATAGATATTATATATCTATTTTACTTTTTATATCTCTTTGATTGAAAATACAGTAAAAAAAAAAGCAGTTTAAAAAAAATATGATTACAGTTTAATTCTAAAATAAATAAATGCTTTTAATATTTGAATATATTTTATAATGTAATTTTTTCTTTTTTTGGGGGGGTTTAAAGGTGAATATGATCCTAAAATGCTGACAGATTTGGTAAGATTCAACCTGATAAAGACTATATGAGAAGCTCACCAGCACAGAATGCGTTCACATTTTCATCAAACTGGAAGCGGACCACCATACGTGCATGATGGCTGATGTAAGTTTGGCTGTCCCAGGCACAGGCCACCTCTTCCTCTCTCCCATCACCCTGAATAAACACACAAAAACACCACAGGTAGTGCATGATTTTGTATTTTTCTGGTAGTAAAAAAAAAACAAACGTTTGATACATGTACATAAGAAAGCTCTAGCATTTCTTCGCAGATGAAACCTGGTTTGATATTTTCAAGTCTGCTTTATTGTCAATTTCCACATGCACAGTACATACATACAGAGAATCTAAATTGCGTTACTCTCAGATATTTTGTATGCAATGCAATAATTTTTTTTAAGAGTCATTTAACATTGACTTTATAATTTTTGGTGCCATAATCACACTAACAGTGACAAAAAAAAAAGCTGGTGGTCCACTTGCAAAGACCACAAGAGCTTCTCAGAGCTGTCCATGAGCTGAAACACCACCATTCAACAGAAAAACAACCACAACAGCTGATGAAAAACAACAACAGCTAGCCAATCAATAACATCAATCCACTGCTGTCCAAACAAAAAAACACTAGGGTTGTGGGCGTGAAAATCAAGCACAGACTTTAAGAGTAAAAAAAGCCCAGACTGACCAAAAAACAGAGTGGAAAAACAAAGAGTGTTGTTTTGGTCTGTCACACCGGGGTCGTTTTCTCCTTACATCAGATAACCTCTGACATGTGCTGGTGGACTAATATCTGGCCTCACCATCTAGTGTGCAAAGAGCAAACAAGCCACCTTTAGACTAATCATCCTTAAAACCTACAGAGAACAAAAACAACATCCTTCATTAAGTTCGCTGATTAGCGATGGACCAATATTAAAATAAATATAAATATAATCTTAATATAAATACATTATATGCACAATTTCATATTTCATTTTACATTTAATTACAATAAACTAAATGATTATATTAATGTATATAATTTTAGTTAGTTAGATAATTCTAAACATTTTATATAATTATAAAATTTGTTAATATGATTGAACATATAATATCATATAAATATTATATATACACAAGAAAATAATTACAATAATTGTATTATATTAAAACAAATATACACATAAATAATTATATATATAATTTATTTTTAAACATTTTTGATTATTATTTTTATGTTATTGCCAATAAGCAGTAAATGTAGCCGTTAATTAAATTAAACAATTTACTATTTTCTCAAAGTAAATTAAAAACAACATAAAAAGCTAAAATCAGTAATTTGAATTTAGACACCAAGACATTATAATGTACAGAATGAAAATGGATATTCATTTTGGTATTTGCTAAACTTGAATAAAGATTTCTGAATACAAAATTATGTTTTAGATGACAGCAAATTAAATGGGGGGAGGGGTGGTTAGCATGCACAATTATTCATCAAACAATGACGATCCTTATTTATGATGTCAAAATGCAAGGAAACAATCTGAACTGCTGGTGACTGAATCTTATTATTTAATCTGCATACTTTATTCAGCCGGCTGCAAAGTTTATAAAGATATGCATGTGCAGTATGCAATCTAAATATGTGACAGCATGCTTTCTCAGAACCTCTGCAAGTGCTGCCTATCAAATGAGTGGACACGTTCTTGTTATGGATGCGTCCGGTGGTAAGATGAAGGACATACACAAGCAAAGTTATTCCAAAAGCCAGTTCTGCTCTGGATTATTCAGCACTGCTATAACATTAACCCTCTTTGTGATTCTCTCACCTATGGAAGCATATGGGTAGCATTATTCAATTTGGGATGTAATATGCAAAATGACAATGCAATATGTAAAATGACAATGCATTTCTGTATTTACATTTAAATTTTCCAATACATTTGTGCAACGTTTGGTGCAAAATGAAAATGAAAATTAAATTACATAATTTTCATTTGCCATTTACTACACCAGTGTTAATATATAAAATGAATATTAATTTTAACGCTTTATAAGTTGCAAAATTAAAATGAAAATGTATTACAGAAATTATTAGATATTTCTAACATGTTAAAGCAAAAACTGTGGCAAAATGATAATTTAAATGCTATTTTTCTTAATTGCATTAACACTCACAGTCAAGACACTTACGATTGCATTTTCATTCGGTGTCCCGCAATGAATGTAGCAAAATTCAATGTGCACATTGAAAATGCATTCCGAGCCGATCACGTGTCCCCGCCCTCGCGCCACGTCAATCATTGTGTGAACAAGGCGGGGCTTGCAGAAGCTCAGAGACTCAAGTCTCAAGAAGAGGATTCAATCAAGTGAGACAACATGGACAAGACAGTTGGTCCGTGTATGTTTTGATCATATCGGTTTATGGCTTCAATATTTCATTCGCACTTGTGGGCGGAGCTGAAACGCTGCTTTCATCTGATTGGTCGAATCGGATCGGTCTTCATCTGACAGCCTTCAGCTCGGTCTTGTCATTCTTTCAGGCAAAATAAGAGTCAGTGCGAGTGAAGCACTGAAATGTCTGAAACTACGATCACTGTTATTAGCATAATATTTGAATCAGATGTAGCTGGGCACATAATTCCTGCTGCTGAGACCTGCAAATTATTTCTAGGTTGTAGTATTGTATGAATATTGTCCCACTGATAAAAACAGTGCAAATAGTTATGTCCCTTTGGATAACAGTGAAGTGGAAATTAAAATCAATAATAGACTGAACAGTTCCATGTCTGTAACATTTACCACTCTCATATTTTAAGTCATAAGGCACTAGGTATGTGTGTGTGTGTGTGTGACATTAATAAATAATTGTAAAAATGAATATAGTTACATTTTTAAATAAAAATAGTAAAATTAGCTCTATGCTGCTCAGTGCTCCTGTAGCCTACCTCAGAGCGCCCTCTCGCGGCTGTAGACGGTAATGTTTTCTCTTGGTCTTGAATAAATGTGACATATAGTCCAGTGCGACTTATATATGTTTTTTTCCTCGTCATGATGTATTTTTGGACTGATGCAACTTATACCGAAAAATACAGTTAACATTATTATTATTATTTTTTATGAGAGTAATTGACACAGACTAGAACTTTAATGTTTCACCCAATTCAGCTCATATCTTTAGACTCGTCCGACTCGTGTTGCTTGTATTAACTGGCCAGACTTACCTTCCCAAAAAATCCTATTTAATTTTATTTCATAAATTTAACTATATTTATTTCCACTTCACTGTTATCCAAAGGGACATAACTATTTGCACTGTTTTTATCCGTGGGACAATATGGGATAATATACAATACTACAACCTAGAAATAATTTGCAGGTCTCAGCAGCAGGAATTATGTGCCCAGCTACATCTGATTCAAATATTATGCTAATAACAGTGATCGTAGTTTCAGACATTTCAGTGCTTCACTCGCACTGACTCTTATTTTGCCTGAAAGAATGACAAGACCGAGCTGAAGGCTGTCAGATGAAGACCGATCCGATTCGACCAATCAGATGAAAGCAGCGTTTCAGCTCCGCCCACAAGTGCGAATGAAATATTGAAGCCATAAACCGATATGATCAAAACATACACGGACCAACTGTCTTGTCCATGTTGTCTCACTTGATTGAATCCTCTTCTTGAGACTTGAGTCTCTGAGCTTCTGCAAGCCCCGCCTTGTTCACACAATGATTGACGTGGCGCGAGGGCGGGGACACGTGATCGGCTCGGAATGCATTTTCAATGTGCACATTGAATTTTGCTACATTCATTGCGGGACACCGAATGAAAATGCAATCGTAAGTGTCTTGACTGTGAGTGTTAATGCAATTAAGAAAAATAGCATTTAAATTATCATTTTGCCACAGTTTTTGCTTTAACATGTTAGACATATCTAATCATTTCTGTAATACATTTTCATTTTAATTTTGCAACTTATAAAGCGTTAAAATTAATATTCATTTTACATATTAAAACTGGTGTAGTAAATGGTAAATGAAAATTAAGAAAAATAGCATTTAAATTATCATTTTGCCACAGTTTTTGCTTTAACATGTTAGACATATCTAATCATTTCTGTAATACATTTTCATTTTAATTTTGCAACTTATAAAGCGTTAAAATTAATATTCATTTTACATATTAAAACTGGTGTAGTAAATGGTAAATGAAAATTATGTAATTTAATTTTCATTTTCATTTTGCACCAAACGTTGCACAAATGTATTGGAAAATGGAAATGTAAATACAGAAATGCATTGCCATTTTACATATTGCATTGTCATTTTGCATATTACATCCCAAATTGAATAATGCTACCCATATGCTTCCATACTCACCTGCCTAGGAGTTGCTGTGCTTTCATCCCTAGGTCCTGCAGCGCCCTCTTGTGTCCATGAGCACCTCAGAACTGCATAGCCACAGCCGGGCCAATTCAGGGAGACCTTCTGGACTTGGGTTAACCAAGGAAGAAGGAAGAGAGAGATAATTACCCTTACCCTTTGTTGCAAACATCTCAGACTCCAACAGATGTTAGCTAGGAATAAACACAGCATAATCAAATATATTCATCATGACATTACTCATAATTAACCAACTGAAAGGTCTTGCTCCTCACCATGCCCACACATGTCCTCGTGATCCAGGGTTTACAGTCAGTCATCATTTTTATAGATGTACAGCTTCCTACTAGTGTCTCCCAGCACCAGCTCATTCAAGTGCAGAAAAACAACAACACGCAGTACCTCATGCTACTGAATCAAATATTTCTGAATATTTAAGTTACAAATAAATGCAAAAACACTTGGAACGTACTGAGTCGTTATCTGCATCTCCAAGACAGATGGCGTGAGGAAAGATAGTTCCTGTGAAGTCTAAACTCACCCGCTGCATATATCTAACCGAGCGCATGGCCTTTCGATTACAGACTAATTGCTAAAATGTATCAAACAGCAGCTCAAACAGATCTCTTGAGCAACATTTCCCATCCTGAACAAACAAATGCACATGATCTGTTCGGGCTTCGTCGTTTCAAAACAAAAATTTCACCGTAGGTCTAATGCAGGAGTGGGGAACGTTGATCCTGGAGGGCCTGTGTCCCTGCTGAGTTTAGCTCCAACCATGAAAAAAAAAAAACCTACCTGTATTCTGAAGACCTTGATTAGCTTGTTCAGGTGTGTTTGATTAGGGTTGGAGCTAAACTCTGCAGGGACACAGGCCCTCCAGGATCAACGTTCCCCACTCCTGGTCTAATAGATCTGAAGTGGGAGGTTTTTACCATTTTTAACCATTGATGGTTTGCTATTAATGCATTGCTGACACAAAAGTCAAAAGAAACTAATACTAAGTAACAAAACACAAATAATACTAGTTTAAAATGTATATTATATATATATATATATATATACACTTTTCTGTCACTGATTTTCTTTTGATGAATTATACATATGCAAACTGAATATCAGATGTCAAAAATAAGACAATGAGCAACATTCAAAGGAGGTTTGCAGTATAAATGACTCCAAATGAAATCCGGCAACCAGTCATGGGTTAAATTAAATTAAATTTAATTTAGAAAGATGTGAAATATGAGGGTAAAATTACAGTAATTTGTTTATTTATTTATTTACCACAATAGCAGTTACAGCTGTCTAAAAGTAATCTTAGTCAGAATTAACCAAATAAGTTTATTTAACAAAAATATTTACATGTTCAAACTACTAAGAAAAAAAAATGTAGGTCAGGTTTGTACAACAGAAATCATAGGGAACATAATTCACTGTATGAGCTTTCTCCTCATACTGACACGAGTCCATACATTTCTGGCACCTTTGGCTATGGTCGTCTTCAATGGGAAACGGAGACTTTTGAAGGGCTCTCTCATACACGTAAGCATCCCAGGCTGGGAGCTTTGCAAGTGCTCATGGGAAATATAGTTGATGCGTCTTAACTGTTTGCTATAGTAACTGTGCAGATGATGTAGCTCCTCCACAGCAGCTGCAGAGATGATCGAGAGCTCAGAAGGAGCGCTAACCAGATCTGCCTCCGCCTGGTCAGCATCAGCACCACAGTTCCGAGGTAACGGTTGCTTTTGCCTCCTTTTCGGCGATGAAGACTGCTGTTCGGGAGAGTTTTTAAGACCTTTCTCTTCTTCACTTGCACAGTTCCGTTCTTCTACGAGGTTGACCTCGACATCAACCTCAAATACTGAGGTTGGCTTTACATACTCGCCTGCTTCCCAAGCAAGACTTTCAATGTGGTTTTGAACGAGTCGCTTCTCCATGTTTTGGTGATCTTTATGGATTTTAGTTTTGTTATGCCTCTGAACAGCCATGTTGGACACATCAATCAAAGCTGTCTCAACTTCCTCTTGTGTCTCAGCCTGTGGAAAAATAACCAATTACTAGTTTTTTTTTTTTACTAATAGAGCTGTCTTTCAGAGAAATGCAGAACTAATGGGGGAGTTACTGGTCCACACAAAATATTAAAGGCACGGTTCACCCCAAAAAAATGACAATTGTCTCATTACATACTCCCCTTCCACTTGTCCCAAACCTGTATGACTTACTTTCTTCTGCTGAACACAAACAAATATATTTTTCTTAATGCTGGTAACCAAACTGTTGGCAGTAGCCATCGACTTCCATAGTATTTTTTTTTAAATAGTTACCATTAGCTGCTTGGTTTCCAACATTCTTCAAAATATCTCCATTTGTGTTCAGCAGAAGGAAGTCATACATACAAGTTTGGAACAACTTAATGGTCAGTGAATGATGACAATCTTCATTTTTAGGTAAACTATCCATTTAAGATGGTGAGTTTCAATTATAAGGTTAATTTTGTCTACAACAACACAACATGCAAATCAACACACCATGTAGCCTATTAAGCATTTTTATAGCCAAGAAATTATATATGAGGTTTAAAGTGAATGCAATAAACATCACGATAGGTTACTATCATAGACATGAGCACAAGCAGGAAAAAAAGAGAAAGAGGTAGATGTTTCCCCTCATTAAACTCTTGAATATTTCTTAGGCAATGTCTACATGCTTTTGTTTTGTGAAAATGGAATAAATGCACTGTACTTTTTGGTTCTTCTCCTTACGAACTAGGGAAGACTCTTGACTTTCTTGGCCACTGATTTTTTCTTGTCACTGTCAGCCGGTCTTTTTCCTTCTACTTTGGCGCTACTTTTCTCCCGAACAGTTTCTGACACTTTCTTTACCTGGGGGGGGGGGGAGGGGGGGGGGGCACTATAAAAAACGTTATTTGGATAGGTCAGCACTAGAAACTGTAGGAACACAAGAGATACCAGAGGTTACTACATGTTCAGTGATGGATCATGTAGCTACAGCGACACTCCCAAGAGAAGAGGTTTCACTCATGATGCGAAAAGGCTTGTATTAGATGATGTAGCTGATCCAACTACGCCATGACTGCTGGGACAGGGTTGTTTAAAGGGTGATAAATGCATACTCTGTGAGCCATTTAATCGGAAATAAGTCCAATTTGGTTTGCAATCAACTGGGCCACAATGATTTTCTGAAATCCTTCACTTTTTGGAGATAATGTACTTTTGGAGTGGTTTTCTCTGATTTATCAAGAGAAGTTTAGAATACAGTATGATCTCCAGTATAAGTCTAAAATAAATAATTTGTAACTTTTTTTTTTTGTGTAGGTTGGTATTAACATTAAAATGTTGGAAACCAAGTTAGGCAAACACTTTATGAACGTGTTAGTTACTAGTTATTAAAAAGCATTTTAACTAAGTGAACTGTGATGCAGCTTTCAAATACTCTGATGGCATCTACCTGAAACACAATAAGACTAGAAGAGGAATAATAATAATAATACAGATAAACACAAAAGATCAGCAAATACTACGGAACTGAGACCTAAGGCCAGATCCAATACATATACTCTCAAATTTGATACACAACTCTTAATTACACGAATGTTCAGTTAAAATTGAGCAGACCCAATAAATATTTTTGTTACCAAGTAGCATAAATGTAATAAATAAAAGAATTTCGGAGGAGTTTGGATTGGATCTGGCCGATTGTCACTACTGAAAGAAGTTGAGGAAAGAATTGGCGCTCATCCAACCATTAAGAAAAGTTGAAATCTAGAATTTGCTAGAATCATTGAAAAAAAAAACAAAAAAAAAAACAGGACCACTTGCACATGATTTGTTGACTCTTACAGTAGTATGTGACATCACTCTCCTCATCTTCATAGTGATGGAGTGATTGCCATTTTTCAGGAGAGCTGCCTTACGGCCCAACTTCAAGTAGAAGTGTGTTGTGTAAGGAGTGAAGCTAAAGTCCTCACTTATGAATAAAGAGAACACAGTTAAAGAACAAAACTAAAAAGCCAAAGTAGTTCACATAATTCTACTTGAGCTTTCAAAAAGCAAAATACCTGAAGTAGCCATGCAACAAAAGGTGGATGATAATAGACTCAACTTCCACGCGTGACAGGGACGTGACCTTTATTGTTTTGCGATGCTTAGCTGGCCCTTTTCCCATCCAAGCGTCACAGACTTTCAGAGGGGTCAACTTTTCATCCATAGAGCTGGCCATTTCTACTATGGTGACAACATCTCGAGCATGTGTGGTGATGTCCATTGTGATGTAGTCTAAAAAAAATAAATCTCACCATTGAATAATTCACCCTAATGACAAACACTGGTAGAGTTAGGTTGGTAGAAACGTGTGTGGGAGACTCTTACCATTGCCGTGCCGACAGACATCACACATTTGGTTGCACTCGTCATCATTCCACACTTCATCAAAGTGAATGGCCATCATAGCACGACGACACCTGCATGCTCACACAAGAGTCATGTCTTAAAAAAATACAACCCTTAAGGAATCATATAACCGAAAGGCCACATGAAGCTGAAGTAGTTTTAAAAGTCTGGAACATACGACACAACGTTTGCCCACAGTTTTGCACTGATTTGCAGTCTGGACGAGTCTAGATTTCACGGAAAATCGCTTGGTATAGGAGGCAGAAAATGCCTTAGTTTCAGAAACCAACAACAGTGGTACCCTGCATATCGAGTGTATTTTGACTCACCGGTCCACATTTTGACAATATGCCACCATATTATGTAGCTTCTGCTGCCCAGTGTTCTCCATCACAACCATTGTGCTTAATCTGAAGATGTCTGCAAACCCGAAGAATACTATACAATCCGCTGAGCCATCATCCCTTCCTGGAATCCACAAATTAATGAATAAAGTACAAACATTACTTTTAGATTTCATGTTAATGGAAACTTTTTACAGTTGCACGGAAAGCAGAGAAATATTTCCTCGTGCACTGCACCATGTATCAGATTATAGCAAATTATTAAATTTGGTTTTAAAACTAAGGGCTTGTTTTATCCATCGGTTGTTCACTAGACGGAGGTAGATCGGAATGCGAGAAAGGGGCGGGGTTTAAACATACAAAATGATTGGAGAAGTCTGGCACCACTGCAGACAAGTCTGTCATTTCACTGCAAGATTATGACATTTGTATTAAAAATAAATAAATAAATAAATTAAACTGCATGGATGAAATGTTCACAACATGATAAATACAAATCATTCTGAAAATAGACATGGTGAATTTTCATTTCATGCCGTGTGGTTTAGTGTAAAGTAAAACTCCAACATTAAAAGTACCAGGATGATGCCTACCTGCACGTCCACTCTCCTGATAGTAATTTTCGATGGATTTGCTGATGGTGTGATGGATAACAAATCGCACATCAGCCTTGTCAATGCCCATCCCAAAAGCCACAGTGGCAACGACCACCTGCACACACACAAACTTTACATTACATGGGGGCATATTACAAAAACAGTCCCCAACAGTAACCCTGTATGTGCGACCTGGATCTTCTTGGAGGACCACCGCTGATGCACCAGAGACTTGTCTGAAGGCTCCATGTTGGCGTGGTACGGCTGAGCAACAATATTCCTCTTCTGCAGGTCTGTAGCGACAACTTCTGCATCCTTCTGGGAGAACACATACACGATTCCTGGAAACAGAACACATGTTGTGTATTTTCATTTCGTGGTTTTCAAATAAATACTTACTAAATGATTGGTGACATTTGGAGAGCATAAAGACCCGTTCACACGAAGCACAATAACTAAAGATAACTATATTAGCATCAACAGCAATGCATGAAAACGTTCTGTTAATTAAGACTATATTCTGATTTTCATTGATCATCGGCCGGAAAAAGTCACTCTGGAAGGGATTCCAATGATATTGTTCTTCTGTGTGTTTATTAATATATCTTTGAAGTGGACATCCCTTGTTCCCGCAGAAATAGAGCAATTATTACATCTTTATAGTTATCGTCCCTGGTGTGGAGGGCCATTCAGCAATTAAATTGATTTACCTGACTGGTTTTTGTATCTTTCTTTAATCAGTTCTGCAATTTGGTGGGTACAGTCTTCGTTATGTTTAAAACGAACCTGTAGAAGTGATGAAAGATTACAAATTCTGATCTGATTGGCGTATTCTGCCCTCTTCTAGTGATGATAGGAGCTAAATAAGTGATGTGTATACTTCATAGTAAAGGTTTGGTCTGTTGAACGGTGCTGTCAGTGTGATCGGTTCTTGAACACACAGAATCTTCTGGCAGTCTTTAAGAACGTTGCTGGTGGCTGTGGCAGTCAGTCCGACCAACGGGACTTTGGGGAACTGGCGCTTTAGGATACCCAGGAGCTTGTAATCTGAGTGAAGGAATAAATGACAAATTCAATCATGGGATACAATACTCAGTCTGGGTGAAAAAGAATCTCACCTGGCCTGAAGTCGTGCCCCCACTGACTGCAGCAGTGAACTTCATCGACGGCGATGCGTGCCAGCAGACCCATGTTGTAGGACTTTTCAAGTTTGGACATCAGTAGTTTGCTCTTGGCGATTTTCTCCGGGGTTACATAGAGCAATTTGAAGGGGCTGTTTTTATCCGTCATCCCTGCCAGCACCTGCTTGGAGTCCTCCTGCAGATGAACATGACTTTCAGCACCTGTATGTAACCCAAAGCTGTCCAGTACTTCTGTAATACTGTACCTTTGTACTGGAGGCATTGAGAGTTACAGCCGGGACATTAATGCACTTCAGATACATCAGCTGATCCTCCATTAGAGACACCAACGGAGCGATAACTAACGTAAACCCTGATAAATGCAACCAGACAAAGAAATGCACAGGAATTAACATTCAAAATACATTTGTCACCAAAATATGTATATGTGTGAGGACATACCCTTAGAGCAGAGGGCTGGAAGTTGGTAACACAGGCTTTTTCCTCGTCCAGTGGGCATTACCAGGAAAAGGTCTTTCCCTGACATGCTGAGATTTATGGCCGCCCGTTGCAGGGGGCGAAATTTGGAGAGCTGGAACATGTTACACAGCTTGGCCTGAGCTTCTTTAGACCATGAAAAATCTGATGATAGAGCAACAAACATAAAAATTACACAGATTAATCATTATATCTCTGTAATTTCACTTCATTACACAAAACGAGAACATTTAACAATATACATCATGGTGGCTAGACTGCTCAAAAGTTTGCAGTCGAATATGATTTCTGAATAATATGTCTCTTACTGTAATGCATGCGCACCAGGGTTTTATTAGTTAAAAAAATACAATAAAAAACGTAATATTGTGAAATATTACTATAAATTTAAAATAGCCGTTTTCTACTTTAAAGCTGCAGTAGGTTACTTTTGTAAAAATATATTTTTTTACATATTTATTAAACCTGTCATTATGTCCTGACAGTAGAATATGAGACAGATAATCTGTGAAAAAAAATCAAGCTCCTCTGGCTCCTCCCAGTGGTCTTATTGCCATTTGCAGAAATGTATCCGCTCCCGGTAAGAAACAACCAATCAGAGCTCCGGTCCGTAACTTTGTTTGTGTTCAAAATGTAGAAAAATGTATATAATAAGCGAGTACACCATGAATCCATTTTCCAAACCGTGTTTTTAGCTTGTCCTGAATCACTAGGGTACACCTATAATAAGTGTTTATATTCAGACTATTTTAGATTGCTTCGGGGGTACCGCGGCGGAGTAACCCAGTACCTTTGTGATTCTTCATAGACACAAACAGAGAGAAGTAGTTCCGGCTACGATGTTCTTCCGCATGACGCAAGCAGTTCTGTTTATTAACCGCTAGAGCATCAAAAGTTACTTACCGCAGCTTTAATATTTTTTAAAATGTAATTTATTCTATCTTCAGCATCGTTACTCCAGTCTTCAGTGTCAAATGATCCTTCAGAAATCATTCCAGTATGCTGATTTGCTGCTCAATAAACACTTATTGTTTTTTTTTATCTCTGTTGAAAACATATTTGCTTAATAATTTAGTTGAAACGGAGACATTATTTTTTTTTTTATAAAGGCCATATATTATAAATGTCACTTTTGATCATATTAATGTGTTGTTGCTGAATATTAGATATCTCACTACCACTACATACAGTATTTGTTTAAATATGGTCCAGCTGAGTCTGGTTCTTTCTGAGGTTTTCACCTTCATTCAGCTCAAAAGGTTCTTCTTTGCCACTGTCACCTTTGGTTCAAAGCTGCTTTGGGACAACATGTATTGCAAACAGCACTACACTGCTTTTTTAAACCATGATAACTGTGATTGAGTGATACCTGACTCCTCGTAGTGCTGTAGGTCCTGTCTGCTGAATGACGGTTTGGGAGGTTTGCTGGATCCAGAGGGCTGGGCCGAGCTGCAGGCTCCCTCCAGGATCTGCAGAAGTTTGTTCTTCCTGGAGCTCAGCTTGGTCTGTTTCTCCAGCAGCTCGGAGATCTGCAGTTCCACCATCTCCAACTCGGCCTCCACCGAGTCCAGTTCTGCTTGAGCATCATCTGCAAAGAACAGGACTTTCTTTAGTCTCGTTCACTATGATTGGATACGTTCAACTACACTTGTACGCATCATTATTAGGTACCCTTGTCCATGCACTCATTCTCTACAAAACACACAAGCCCTTAACAGTATCCCCTTGAGATTGCAGCTATGACTGCTGTATAATTCCCCGTGTCTCTCGCCTCCACATCTCTAATGAGCCAAGCTTCACAGAGAGATGTAATGATGAACGTCACACCAGTATGTTTACCTGCTTCACTCCTCAAGGGAGCATTAAGAAACATCCCGACAAGTCATTCATCCCACAAATGCATACTTTTTACTTAAAAATACGAATAATATAATAATAAAATAATTTAGTGCATTTACACCATGAAATAACCAAGTGGGTATAATAAGATATACGAGTTTAAATAATAAATGGAGGAGACAGAAACTTACCAATATCATTTGCCATTTTATGCAGCTCTTCTTCAAGATCACATATGAGGATGACTGTAGGAGACAGTAAATCAGTATGTTTGCTTTCTGTAGATCTGATTACTTTTCTTCCCTGGAAAACTGTCTTTGTAGTTAACTACCATCTTTTATTACTACGCTGTTGCTTGATGCTTGTAAGAGTTGCATTTGATAATGGGCTCAAGCAATGGAATACACGTCATGTTTCTGAACGACTCGAGCATCCTCTAAAGTGTCCAAAAGCGAATCATTTTCAATATTTCTGGGTACTCACCCTTGAGTGATCGTAACTCTGCTTCTTCTCACTTTTTCTCTTGTTTGCTCCAGATGAAGTCCTCGTTGCCCCACGCGACCATTAACAAGGAAACTGACCAATCACGGGATTGGAAATACAAGCGTCCAGACAAGACAAAAGGCTTCTGAGCATTAGAAAAGCAATCCTACTGTCGTCAATCCACACGGAATAACTATGACTAAATGTACTCCTTTGTGCATTTCAAGGAGGATTTACTGTGGGTAGTAAATTGGTTTAAGGTAATAAATATATTAGAAATGAAAAGTGGCAGACCAGGAAAAGGATTTTTATTTTTCAAAATAAAAGTCAGTGTATTTTGGTGTTATGAGAACGTAAGGATTCTCCCGAATATGGTTATGAATGCATCATTCATTAAGTTATCTGTCAGACATATATGCAATTGTGAATTTCAGTTTAAATGTAACACATTGCTGCAAAAATTAATATTCTGTATACATTATAAAAATGCACATTCCATCCCGAGTAAACTTTTACCTAATGCTGGAATCTGTACGCAACGCTTAGTGAGATACCATAGCATTCAGTTAGTCAAAACTGATTGTCTTGTATAGTAAGTAGTCAGTGTCAACAAAAACATCCATCCATATTCCATTCTGTCCATCCCACAGTGTTGCAGGAGTGCTGGAGCCAAAGTCAGGAAAAAACCCTGACCAGGTGCAATTAATCACATGTTACCCCATCATTTCTAATTATATTATCCATTATTTTTTATTCACATGTTTAGCCTATAATAGTTTTAAACATTTAATTCATTCAAATGTCTATTGATAGAATTATAATCAGCTGCACTGACAACAATCTCCACAAGAGGCAGCTATAAACCAAGAAATAATTTAATATGCTAATCCAGATCCACAGACCACAAAAAAAGATGTCACCTCTTCAAATTAGGTCTATGCTATGAACATTAACGATGTGTAATTAAGAAAATAAATATGCACATTACTAAAGAAACAGTTCACTCAAAAAAGAAAATTATCTGAAAACATAATCACCCTCATGCCATCCAAGATGTAGATTAGTTATTTTTTTTATCAGGGTAAAAAATAAATAAAAAATGTCTGAACCAGTAGAGAAATATGAAACAATCAAGCAAAAACATTTCTAAACCAATGTGTTGGTGGATTTTAATGTAAGAGGACAGGATGTACTTTTCACTCCAGGAAGCATTCTTATGGGCTAGTATTTGCCTTGATGGATTTCTTTCTTTTTTCTTTTTTTTGCTTCACAAAATGTTAATTGATGGATTTGAGCCACGTGGATTACTTGTGGATTATTGAGATGTTTCTATCAGCTGTTCGAACATTGTGATGGCACCCATTCACTTCAACGAACCCACAACCTTACGCTGCAAACGCAATGCGCTACCACTTGATCCACAGGAACACTATATAGGTATAAGACGCCCTTTCATATCTGACCATTCATTATTGCTTGTTTAATGTTTCCATGTTGCGGCAAGCGTTACAGTACTGCCTGTCTTTTGTACTTTCCTGTAGAAGCACTCTGGACCAGATTACCTGCTCCATATGCATCACACACACACACACACACACACACACACACACAAATGAATTAAAGACAATTCTCTGCTTCAAACTGGCTTTAAAGGGCAGTCCTTTAATAAAACTTCAGCAATATGCTTTTCTTTGAGAGACTAAGTTCCCTGTATCCCTATCTGGTCAGTGTTTTCAGCTCTCAAGCCTCAGCTGTTACATGCAGTCAATGCGACACTTATTTTTCCATTAAACACTGTTTGGGTTCAGTGTAATCAAAAGTCATTAATGACAGACAATCGTGCATCTATAGTTGAGGCGTCTGAATGTACAACCGCGTTGAGAAAGGCAATGAAGGTCCAACACAGAGGATCTGTTCTCACAAGTTCTTGGCCCTAGCAGATGTGCTCTGTGACATTTAAGCATTGCTTTAGAAAAAAAATCCCCCTTCTAATGATCTGAACCGCAACGTTGAATGAAAAATGAAATGAATTGCCATTGGTGCGCTGAATTGAAGCTTTACTCTCAATGACAGCGCAGTACATTGGAAGATAAAACCAGTTTTACAGGCTTTAAATACACCTGAAGAGAAAATCTATCCTTGAGTCAGTGTATGCCACTTAAAGCATTAAATGCATTCAATTTATCAGAAGTTACAGTTATTGTAACAAAATGAGTATTTTTTTTAAATATACTGTATATACTGTGAACTTTCTCTTTACCAAAGAATCCCAAAACTGTAACTCTGATCACACAGAAAAGCATTAAAAGTTATATAAAGATATATTAAGATATATTAATGTTCAAAAGTGCAAAATTGTAATACTTGAAGGCATGGTTTATCAAACAATTTGAATTCTGTCATTTACTCAACTTCAAACTGTTCCAAACCTTGATGCATTTCTTTCTTTTGTTGAACACGAACGAAGATATTTTGAAAAAAGTTGATAACTAAACAGTTGACGATAGCCACTGACTTCCATAATATACATATATATACACATATATATATATATATATATATATATATATATATATATATATATATATATATATATATATATATATATATATATATTTTTTTTTTTTTTTTTTTTTTTACCGTCAACTGTTCAGTTACCAAAATTTTTCAAATATCTTCTTTTGTGCTCAACAGAATTAAGAAATGCATTCAGGTTTGGAATAACTCGGGGGTGAGTAAATAGTGACAGAATTTTCGTTTTTGGGTAAACTTGCCCTTTAAAATAATAAACTCAAAGTAAAATCAACAGTAATTGTGATGATCTTCTTAATAAGGGAATGTAGATCATTGCATTAATAGTGTCTTAATAAGGGACAATAGATCTGTGCATTCATATCTCACTTCAATGAGAGGGAGACTACTGAGAGAATTAAAGAGAACTCTGTTTTGACTTATGGATGAGGAACAACTCTGCACATGCTCCACATGTGGACTGTCTCACAGCCTTTGGCTCCGAGTCCACAGGGGTGCTGAAGAATCTGCACTGGCCCTTCCTCTGCTATTGTACGAGCTTTTTTCCTACACATAAAGACTAGAGAGAGACAGCCGAGGAGAGGGGGCCGAGAGGGGGTCAAGGGAGAGTGAATGAAACGTTTTGGAGGCTTTCAGCGGTGCAGCTCGAGAAGCAAGGATGAATGAGTGAGAGAGTGACAGAGAGGGACATGGAGAGAAGGAAAGAGAGAGAGAGAGCGGGGGGTCGAGCGGGCAGCCACATGGGCAGTTCTCACTCGGGATAATGAGAGTCTTTTCTGCGGCACTTAACCTCCAAACGCCACGCTGGGAACCTACAGCCGCACGAGCTGGTCCACATAACAGCCACGCTCGGACACGCTCGCCCACCGCTTAATCAAATTTTACACCCAGCGCGGTGCCCCCCGCTACACGTGGCCCTGACAGCCTCTCTCCCAGGATCACGCTCACCCAGAGGCCATGGAAAAAAGAGAAAAGGCATGAATGCTAATGAAGATGAACAAAACCCAGCACATTTTCTGCAGGCACAAGTGGTTTTCTGCAATAGCATGACACATAGAAACATGTTGCACAGAGCTTAACGGGGAAATCAATGGAAAATGGACCAAAAATGTTCTGAATATATTTTTCCAAAGCTACTTTTCACTAAATAATACCAGTAAATGATAATATTTTCTTTCCAGAGCTCTATTTAATTGTCTGCAGCACCTATTGCACCCAGGAATATTTTTTTGCTTTTGTTTAGTTTCATTGGCCAAGCAAAAATACACTGACAATATTGGGTCTAAAAGAGCTTAATATGAGCTTCTTTTAAACTGAACAGCTGTATAAATTCAACATCAGATTCATAATACAAGGTAATACATTGATTATTAGTGAAAAAGAATTTGGAAAAAAAATCCAGATCCAGGCACTCAGTAGGATGCAAAAGTTAAAAAGCCTTTATTATTTAATAGGGCTAAAGCATAAAACACCAATGCGTATCAGCCCACTGGCCTTATCAGGGTGCTGGTAACAAACATACAGAATAAAGACATACTTATAGTTGCATTGATTTCAGGTGTGCCACTCTGGCACTTGCAACATAATTGATTTGCCACAAGAGGCAATAGTTCAGATCATGTCTGATACCAGAGGTTAAACCAGACAGGACCAAATGAGACATCTCCAAGTGGAAGAACAGGAATGACACTACTGAAAATATCCAGTGTACTCCACACAATACACACCAAAGGTCAATAAACCAGTTAAACATCATAATTCTTAATAAAGATGGTTCTAAAACAACATACATACTGTAAGAAAATAGCAATTGGGTCTATTGTATTCAAAAAACAATATACTGTACCTATAGAGACACAACAATTATAAAAAGGGTGAAAGGTCAAAATCTTCATTGAGACCTGGATGACTAGTGGCCTTCAAGGAATAGATCCAATATGTCTCCCTCTGTTTAAGGCATTTGATTATATCCCCACCCCTGGCATCAAGGCGAATAGCCTCAATGCCCACAACTCATAAGGTCGAATCCCTCCCATGTTTTGCGTCTATATAATATTTGGCCATTGGATAATTCACATTACCAGCCATTAGTTTGGCTTTTCAAAAGCTACTTTAACCAAAGTTATAAAAGCTTCTGGACTATCTCAAAAGCTTGTAGTAGTGATCTGTCTGGCAGTTTGAAAGTAACAATGTTGGTGCAGGCATGAGAGGCAGGAGAGATAAGAAACAGGGTGTACTAGCCTCAGGGCATGAATGTTAACAGCAGCACTTATGTGGTCAGTCTGAGTAATAATCAGCATACAGAATGAGTGATGAAACACTCTGTGTATTAGAGTGAGCCCAGCGCAACAGGTACCTGCTGACCGTGGCTTGGTGGACGGGGACGTCCCTCCATCCTCTCTTGAGCAAACACAAAAACATGTTTTCTCAGCATACTGCCGTTACTTTCTCTTCTCACTCAAATCATCCCCTCTAATTCCTGATCGTTTCCAAGTGAGTGTTCATGTGCGACTGGGAAGTGATGGTTTCACACCCTTCCCTTAAAACCAAATTTAAATCAGTGTTGATATTAGAGTAGAATTTTAAAGGGATGCTCTGAGTAAATACAACTTGACCTCTATGGACAGTATCTGTGGCATGCTGTCAGTTACCACAGAAAATAACTGTGATTTGTATGTCAGCTTGTAAAAACAAGACATACAACACAAAATATGCTGACATAAATCCATCTACAATGGATCTCTAGGGGGCAACTGTGTATCTTATTGACCTCTGTTAACAGTTTTTTTTAACACACACACACAATATATATATATATATATATATATATATATATATATATATATAGAGAGAGAGAGAGAGAGAGAGAGAGAGAGAGAGAGAGAGAGAGAGAGAGAGAAGGGTAAAACTAAAGATAGATACAGATAGATAGACAGACAGAGAGTTGACATGGCTCTGGAGTGTGTGTGTAATGGCACTGTAATGGGTCTCTCCCACGCAAGACTCTTTCAGTGCAGCTTCCGACTGTTTGCTTTGACTCTGGACTGAATGCACAGGAGCCGTGTCTGTTTATCAGAACTCTGTGATACGATAGGCTGCTTCCAGTGGCACACCTCCTGTAATGCACAAACATAAAGACATTTGTTTGTACTGTCTAGTGCTCGATCCTAGCTTGTCCTCACCTATATTATCACCAGTAACTCCGATCACCGATAGATTAATTTGTCATTTGACACCTGCAAATTATGTCACAGATTTGCTGACACATCCATAGACACAACCTCAATGTTTCAACAGGCAACGTCCCCCTTGTGCATATCGGTCAGTATGGGCCTGCTGATAGCCTCTGCATGTAGTTTAACCAGTAGAGGGTGATATTTTTCAAGTTCCTTTTCGATGTTTCCAGGGGCAACCTCCTCCATATTCCTGGTTGGGCCCTCCTCTCAGAGGCCTAGCTTCTCCTAATCCTCCTCCCCTAGTTTGTGTGACGACAGCTCAGACGAGCAGGTGACGCATTGACAGGGAGCAGATGGTTCCCCGTGGAGGTAAGCATGGCTAAACAATAACGGCATACTTAACACAGAGCCGTTCTTTCTAAACTCTAGTCTCTCTCCTAAACCACACACACACACACACACACACACACACATAAACACACACAAGTGCATTTGAACTCTCAGGCTTCCCCAAAACATAGACATAGCCCCCCTTCTCCATTTTCACCCAGCTGAAGCCCTCTCCATTCCTTTATAGCAAACACACACACACACCATCACACTACCCTAATCACAAAAACATGATCATACTCACACACAAGACTAATACGCTGCCCTTTCATCACAGGCACACTAAAGAAATGCCGGCCTGCTTTCTCCGTGGCACGTGCATTCGATGTGGGATGCAGAACACGGATGCCATAGGGATTATAATATTAGCAGATACTGAATCTGGAAACACAATCAGGTTGAGTAAAGAAATAAGGAGAACGTTGGCAGGTTTAATGGAGGAGTTTGGTAGAGTTGTGGAAATAAATACAAGGAAATATATATTTTTTTTTTAGGCTGTTTGACAAAACTCTTCCTCTGTCTTTATTATATTCCCTCTTAATTGTTCATTGTGGGTCTTACTCTTTTTTCCAGTAGGAATTACTGTGTCAGAATAATAATTATCATAATAACAATAATAACAATTATATAAATATTAACATTTTCATTAATATTTGATACACTTTTTTAATATGTGATTCATTTACACAAGCTGATTTCTGGCTCATTTTCTCAATTCTTGAGGAAAAACAGGAAGGCAAAGTGAGCTCTTATACTAAACATTGCAATATAACATATGCATTATCCAATAGTAAAGCTACTGTCCTTTTGAAATTCAGATTCATGAAATTAAATTCAGAGGTGATGTTTTTGTATGAATCTGTCAAGTTGAATGATTAAAAGAATCACTCATCTTTGCCACCTGCTGGTGTAATTATGTAATCTACAAAAAGAGTACCCAAATGAATGTGAACAAGCATTTTGGTGAACTGAATCAACATTTTTAGCTTTGAGTCTATTCATAACTTTAATCCTCTATATACTAAATATACATAAGGGTTAACAACTATTCTTATTGTTAACTAAAGCTTAAACAATTACAAATCGCTTTAAAGAAAGTTAAAATAAAATTAGAAATAGATGAAATACTACTAAAAAACTAAAACCCATATAAAATAAAGCTAAACATTAAATATCAACATTGGAATTAAGCTAACAAAACATGTCTGGACATGTAAGGCCCTGCAGTAAAGAGTTAATTATTTATGTGAAGAACTCTCAGACTTAATTAACAAGATATAATAACAGTTTTCTTTTATTGTGTTAAAGCCAAACAATTTTTGTTATCTACTAGTAATCTAAGAGTAACCATTCACCATTCATTTAGTGTGGCACATAATGTGCATTTCCTTAGGTCAAACATGTACATCACGGTTGGGAAGTATTATTATTGAGATCAGCTAATGTATGATGAACATTGCATTCTGGTTTTAAGTGACTAGTGTGCAAAGCACAAGCACAATGCACAACCTCTAACTTTTTTTCTACAATCTCTCTCCCTCTTTCAAAGCCACACTTTCTCCCAAAGCACCTGGAGATCACAAAAAAAAAAGAAGAAGAAGGATGGGGCCCCCTTCCCACCCCCTCCCAATTCACACACATCAACCAACTCCACACTGCATCTACCTATCAATACAGTGAGTGAGGACCGCGGGAGTCTGTTCGGGGTGGGTTACGCTGAGCCTGAGGCTTTGCCATACAGCCTCACAGCCAGGAGCCATTGAAGTGCTCTGGCTCCATAATGGAGTCACTAATAGGTGCCCATTCAACAAGGAAAGTGTTTTCTGGAAAAAGAAAAAAAAAAAAAAAGGAAGGGGAGCAAAAGAGAGAAAAAAAGTTTTAGGGGAAACAGCAATCACTATGTATGCTGCCTTGAGTATGTAGAATTTATTCAGGCCTCCTCCCACAAAAGCCCCATCCCACATTTGTCCAGGAGTGAGTACAGGCCCAAGTCTAGATATTGTTTGGATGTTCGCAGTTTCTCTCCTTTGCGCGTTCCCTCACTTAGCTGTCCATCTCAGTCATATATGCGCTAACATATGTGTAAACACTCAACACTGCAAATATCTTTTTTAAGTGTTTAATGCATGAATTTTAGCATCTTTTGTTATTCTTGACAAGCTAAATTATTAAAAAAATAATAAATAAATAATAATAATGTAGCATGTACACTTATGGTGATCAAGACTTCATTTACTTTCTCAAAAACAGTATTACATTTGTTTTCATTCAGTTTATAGCCTGGTAGAAGGCTATATTGTATTTATTAAAGACATTTACTTAGGGTTTCATATGATTCTTAGATACATATTTTAAAATCTTATATGAATATTCCTAAACTAACCCTAACCCTAAGTCATGTGGTTCAAAATAAATAATAATGAGGAAACCATATCTTAGAAAGGGCCGCTACAGACCCCATGAGTTTGTGTCAATGTAAAGATGTTTATGAATTAAAAATGTATGGAAAAAAAAAACGTATAAAGTATAATTGTTTTGGAAATAATTATTGACATGTGTATACTCGCATGTATTTTGGATGCAAGGAATATATATTATTTTGTACAGTTACTGTAAATACATAAAATGTGTAAATATGTAAACCTATTTTAATATATATGAAATCAACCTGAATACACTTCTAAATATGACTTTTTTCCTTTAATTTATCGAAGACATATCATATATTGTTGACCCTTATTCTGATTGTTTTCCGGTTGATATTCTCTATTTTTTTGTACCCAACCAAATCCTGAAAAGTTTGTATGTTTGCATATTGTGAACGTTTCTAGTATTCACCAAGGGAACAAGATCACATTAGTAGTTTGGTTAATATTTCTCCTGAATATTTGGCCCCAGCTGAAGATTGAACGAGCGTAAGACAACTTAAATCCTTGAAGTCCTCTCACACTAATGAGATATGATTAAAACGGCAGATAGAAAGCAGTCCCACTGACACACACAAGAGGAAACACACACTTGCACACATTCCCACTAATGAGCTTTGATTTGTGGGACTGATAGTGTGTGTGGTTTCCTTAAAACGACTGTGTAAATCCTCAGTAATGTAATTAAGCACGACGGCAGATTTATGCATGTAGCAGGACAAAACATGATCCTATTCTTTCCAAGCTCTGAAAAGCTCTTTGTCTACCGCTGTCATCCACTGTTTCAGGCTTGTGTGTGTGCATTTCTTAATTTTCAATAAAGATGACTCACCTGACTGCTTTAGTATAATCGTTAACAGAAGCAATGAGCTTCCATTACAGAGAGCAAGACCAAATTGGCTGGATTACAAAGACAACAGGAGCCGAAACAACTCATTCTATCCAAATAACCACAAACAACTTGAAGTTTAAGAGCAAAAAAGTTTTCGTTAAAGAAAAACTAGCATGTTGACAACCGAGGAAGGACTTAAAAGACGCATTTACAGCTGGAAACCTCATTCTGTCGGAGGCGCTCAACCTGGTATCAGTCACCCTGGGAGACGTATCAACAGCAAGACCTGGCTTCTGAGCTCTAGACCCCAGCGATGGAGAAATACAGCTAGTCTCCACCACACCAGGGTTCTTAAAAACCCTTTAGCATGGAGAACATTAAGCTCGGCCTGTCAGTGGATCTCTGATCTCTGCTTTAGAAATGAAAAAGCACTTCAAATCGACCCCATGTTGAGAGGATGAGGAAGCAGAGAAGGCAACAGCAGGCCTGAAATCGAAGCATCTGCCCAGGTTTCCATAATAAATGTAAAGCAGGTTAGCTACTGGGGTGCGGCTGTGCCAGAGGTCAGTGACGGGCAAGGCAAACTTCGGTTTTATGCCCCCCCAGAGAGCCTCCGAAATCGGGCAAGGTGCTAACTCCTGCTCCTGCTATTGTTGCGGTGCCACTAACCATATTGATCTCTGATGCTAGCAGATTAGAGCATAAAGAAGGCTCTGTCCAAGCAGTGGGGGTCTTCTTCTGATTCTTCGGTCTCCTTTCGGGGTCACAGAATCTGTGGAGCCCCTCTGACCCTCCGAGTCAACACGCACACACACCATTGGCTCTGCAAAGGTGGCGAGGATGGACACTATTAAGCCAGATTGGTTGGACGGTTACATTCATGGCTCATCATAGCTGACCCGGCGAGCTGCAGTGGGCCGTTGGTTTTGTGCATGATCCCCTCCATGCTGGGGATCAAGGCCTGCTCCTTTTGTATACTATTCATAGGGTTGCAGTTTGGAGACCTCATTGTTTTGGGGGGAAAAGGATTTCCTCATGTACGTGGTGCTTTTGTGTTTTGATTGATGTTCTGTGTTGTAAGGTTGTGTGTTTGTTGTGCATTAGCTTGGTAATTCTTTTGTTGTGGACGTCTGTGTAATGTGGTTTGTCAGAGATTGCTCTATAAGCCTAGACAGTGATCTGCTTATATCAACCCAACTGAGACTGAAAAGTTTGTCTATCTAGGCTGAATTACTATCAGTCCTCAACTGGGAATATTTTGTTCCTTTCTTGTTGATCAGATTGAGTTCTTGAAGGGATAGTTCACCCATAGTTCACCCCAAAATAAAAATTCTGCCATCAACTGCTCACCCTCATGTTTTTCCAAACCCATCATTTTAAAAACACAACAAATTAAGATATTTTTAATAAAACCTGAGAGATTTCTGTCAACTCAACATGAACACTTCAAAAAGTTCATAAAGGTATTGTAAAAGTCATTCATATGAATTTAGTGACTTAATTCTTCTGAAGAGACACGAGAGCTTTATATGACTAACAACCAAGGGTCTCAAATCCTTCAGATTTCATTAAAATAACGTAATTTGAATTAACTTAATTACTTTTATGTAGTCTTATGGTTTTGGAACAACATAATGGTGAAAAACTGATGACCAAAAATTTCATTTTTGGTGAACTGTCCCTTTAAGGAAAGGATTATGGAACGATCAGTGGCAAAAGCTACACAACAATTTTCCTTTCGAAAGCTGGGTGAAAATATAACTTTTGTGATGTTCCTGATAGTGGTGATTAAAATCTCAAGATCAAACCTTTATTCTTTTTTCCATGCACTTCTGAAAATGTATTTGTACAGCACTTCCATCCTGAATGTCACTGCTAATACACTTAATATTTTGTGTCTCTCAGCATTTATTGTGTCCAGAGGAGGGCAGCTGAGATTTGTTAAAACGATAAAAGTCTGCTTGTGTGTTGGTACACATCAGCCCATGAAATATGGCCAATACAAAGTGATCATCCGGTCCCTGACTCATCGCTTCAATGATCGTCCATAAACATTGATTAAATCTTATGTACGTCTTATGTAATACAGTTTGCAATAACTGGAAAATATGCAAGAAGTTTCCTCAAGAAATGGACAGATGGCCCACAAGCCAAGAAAGAAAGAGAGGGTGAGGGAGGAGAAGAAAGGACCACTTTGCTTATTAGTACATCAAGTAATTTGATCTTCCTTCTTCCACCTACTTGTTTTTGACAAACTTCACATTTCCTCTGTCCCTGGACCAGTCAAAGAGCATTTCCTGTCTGGGCTCAGTCTGTGATGCAATGGTAAACAGTCTCCCTGACAGGAAAAGCCCAAAGGACAGGGGCTCTGCTGCGCCCCTGAGACACCGAGGCAATGGAAAGCCCATCTGCCTTGAATTTGCCTAATCTCATCTGGTGAATAGGACGATGGGATACAGAAAACACCAATCACGCCTGTCCAATTGCATTACGGATCGCACTGATGAGAAGTTCAGAGAGGAGAGCAAAATGGTGTTTGCTGACTAGACTCAGTAGAGACCCGCTTAGGTTTACTCGAGAGCTCCGATTGAAATAAAACCATCAACCAGTGACCTCCAAGTCAGGGTGTTGGATTACGACATGAATATGACATCTAATAACCCAAACTGCCCTCTTCATGTTTAAACACATCCCTGTTGTCTTATGACTTTTAATGAGTCATAGGTTCTCATGAGGTCTGCTGGTCTTGTCTTGTCCCTTTGCCAAACTGTGAAGACTGAAAATTACTGTCCTCATTCATAAAAACACAAGCACTATTTTCGTCTGGTCTCTAGTGTTCTCTGTTTAATCTCTGTGCTCTGCAGCCTCAGAATCACTCATATGGATGATTCTGATTCATATGAACTCATGTTCAAGGAGTAATTAGGACAAATACAGGTTATTGTGTGACAAGGGCCACGATTCAGCTACAGGATTTGGTCATCGTGCATCATCCAACAGTTGTTTAGGTGAAGAGCATAAAAAAGCATAAACAGCATGGAATTTTATCTGTAAGAGGCATTAGTTAAGAATATTGTCTGCAGTGATGTTCAGAGGCAGGTAGAGGAGTAATTTTCAACTGTAAGGCAACAGTGATTCTCAGCTCTGGTCCCTTAGGTTTAATTAGCTACTGTATTTACATGCTGTAAGGATGTTAAAACTGATAATTAAATTTACACATATCTATCTTAATGCAATTATTTACTTACAAAACTATAATAATAATACCTAATGTGTTAAACCTGTACAGAAATGTAATATAAGACATAGGCCAATATTGCCCAGAGTGATATTGTCATATATGTTGCCTATAAGGTGTATATGCCATATGTCAAAAAGGTAGATAAAAATATAAAAACATTAAACTGTTCCAGTTTCTGATTTGGTTTTAGCTCATATGACAATATATTTTATATATGAAAAATGTGATTTAATGCACCTTAATTTGTGATGATTATAGATTTATATTGATAAATAGATTTAATTTTCAGGCCCTTTAAGATGGTAATTTTTCCAATGTACATGACAGACTTTATGTTTTAATTATTTGTTCCATAAAATCTATTATAAACAGTAAATTATTAACAGTTTTCTTAACTGCAATATACATTTACATATACATTTATTCCCAGTTGCTTTGTTTGTCTTCAGCTTATTTTTTTGGAAATTATTATGATGCATTCCAAAATAATTTGATTGAATCATAATTCCATATTTTCCTAAAGCTTCTAAAGAACTAGGCATGGTTAAAATCTGTTATCGTGGTCACATGCGCATTTATCCACATTTTAACTTCAAATGTGGCCATGTCCAACTGTTTTGTACAAAAAAATAATTAAATAAAAGAAGAGAGAGAGAGAGAGAGAGAGAGAACAATGCTGAAACCAGTCAATGGTGATTTTCCTAATTCTTATCAATGGACAGGTGTAATATGCGTTCAATATTATTTCTTTGGTCCAACTCTGTAGGTCCCACTCATCGCTCACAGGTGGGCTGGTGGCTTCAGAACGCACAATTCCCTTCCCCAGTGTGTGACCACTGTGAAAGAGAAGAAAAACCACCAGGCTGCCAGGCTGAAGCTGACTCAGAAGCTCTGGCATCTGCCACAGTGAGACTGATGACCTTAGAGGAGCAAAATACGTGACCTCAGTGAACAGGGACAAGCATAGACAGAGGAATTGTGAGATGTCTGTAGTGATGGATGAGTTTCTGCTGGAGCCCTGGGCCACAGGTCAGATAGATGAGAGTGTCTGAGAGTGATTGAAAAGAAAAAGGGATCTGAGCGATGGAGCTGAGACCCCCAAAGGCCGGCTGATAGCTGATGAGGGCTTGATGAACTTCCTCCGAAAGCCTGGTGCAGTGGTCAGTACTCACTATTGACATGCAGCACAGCTCTCAGGCAAAGACAGAGGGTCAATTGACTTTCTGAGAAAGTCTATGAATCACAGTATGTGAGTGTGTGTGGTCATGTTAGTGTTGCCAATGTTTGTGCACAAACTCTGAGGAGATTGAATAAGAAAGATTATTTCAAAAAATGTGTCCCAGCATCTTCAACTTTTAATTTTTTGACGCTTTTCTGTGCAAAACTGTCCACCACAATGCTAGGGTGTTGTAGATAATTGCCCAAGTGTTGTCCAGCAATTGCTAAAGTGTTTGGAGGGGTATTTAGCGCGACACTATGAGGTTGCTAAGACATTCTGGGTGATTGTTGAGTGACTACTTGCTGGCCAGAAAAGTGTAGTGCATTGTTCATTGTTGAACAGGTGTAGTGGGGTTTTAGAGGGTCTTTTTGGACAGTTTAAGATAAATTGTTTTTATTTTATTTTTTAACAACATGGATCAATTTGTTTAACTGAGAAGGCTTGGGTCTGCTTCAGGATTGTACAAAAAACAATTATATCAAGTTAAAACAAATTTTACATTTGGCTACATATTTTAATGATTCGTTTTGTAACAGTGAAAATATAAAAGCTAACTATTTATTTAAGATTAGGTTGTTATTAAAAATGTATCAACATTACTGTTCCAAATTTGAGGGTCAATAAGGTTTTTTTTTCATTTGATAAATTAATACTTTTATTCAGGATAATTAAAGATAGATTAAACTGAGCAAACAAACATATTATATAGCAAAACTGTCACTGATACTATTATTAATAATAAAATCGTTTTTGAGCACTAAATCAGCATTTTTAAAATTATTTCGAAAGGATCAGAGTAATGGATGCTGAAAATTCAGCTTGCCATCAGGGGAAATAAATTACTAAATTAATAAAAATAATTTAAGTTGTAATAATATTTCACAATATTTTCACTGTTTTTTTTTTATCAAACAAATGCAGTCTTTATGAGCATAAAAGAAAAAAAACCTTACCTACATCATATTTTTGAACAGTATAAATACAAATATAACATTTTCTTGGATGTATTCATGATATCACGGTGCTATTTTTCTCTTCCATAAATATGAACATATGCAACTGCATTAATATTTTAAGAAGATGCTTTTTTGTTCATCATATTTTAGAAAGAGGCTTTTTCGTTAATCATTTGGGGGGGGGGGGGTGCATTTCCCGAAAACACCTGACTAAGAAAAGTAATAGCCAAATATTGCTTCTGCATTGTGAAACAAGCTGTCCTGTGGAACAGAGGACAGAATCATGTGGTGAGTACTTCTGTAAGAAGAACTCATCACATCAAAGCACAAATCCAATTGATTTAGCATGCTCTACATTGACATAATCTAATAAAATGAGACTGCTATTCAAATATGGCTTCTGTAAACAAACACTATTGCTTGGAAACACATATGCACTGATGGCTTGTGCCCATCCACCTCACTGTCTCCCTCTTCAAGAGGCCGGAGACTGTGAATGTGCCACAGGCAACAGAGAGGTTTCCATGGGGACAGCAAGTTGTGTGGGCTGGCTTCCTGTCTTGGCCTCTGGTTAAACAAACAAGAAAAAAGGGCACAAAGATCCACCAGCCTCTAACTGACTAATTTACATCTTCGAAACATACCAGTAAACAGTTAGCCAAGGCGCACAAGTACGATTAAACACACACTTATGCATAGTAAACTTGAAAACGCATACCAATGTTGGCACACACATCACCGACCTCGGTATGATATAAAACAATGGTGCATCACTGCTTTCGAACACTGTGAACTTTACAGGGCTGTCCCAGTCCAAACATCTATTGAGAACAAGGGCGATTAACCCACCCATTGGCTTCATGCCTCACGGTCTCCATGGTCATTGTTGCCACTGAGACGACATCACGCGGGTCGTCAGGGCCCTGAATAATGTACGCCCAAATGATGACACATGCACAGGTGGGCAAACACACTCGTGGGCCCGCCTCACTCCACAGACAAACACTGGTGTTTACAATGTGACTTATGGTTTGGGTTGCATTCTGTTCGGTATGATGTCCTTTCTTAACGGCGAGTGGAGCTATACTTCCATTTTTGTGTGCATAAAAAAGAGGGTGGCCACAGGAAGTCAAGCCGCATTCAAACTACACAGGCATCCGATCGGGAGACAATGACTTGACTGTGCTAGCACTCAATAAGAGGGTATAATTCTGACTCTGGAGCAGTGAAACATATTGTTTGGATTTGAAAGGTGATTTTTTTTCTTTATGTTATAAGACTTTTACTACTCCAGCTTAATACACTTTTTATTTGTTTCATTTTTTAGTTATTTAAAATATAATATTATGCATAACATATGAAAGAATAGAAAGAATCAGCCATAACATGTTTGTTTAAAGAATTTTAATAGAGGTGCATGCCTAAACTGATGACCTTGGTGAGATAAGACCAAAATAAATAAATAAATAAAAAACAAGTTCTTTATTCAAGTATAAGATGGAATAATGCTGTGAACAGTGTGCAAGGATTAGTGTTCAAATTCTGACAATATATACTGCAGTACAGTATTTTGAGTTTGTTAAACATAAAAAAAACAGATATATATATATCAACTTTTTTTGGGGGGAATTGAGTTTATTATGCTTTCCAAGGCTGTTTTATTTTATCAAAAATACAGCGAAACATTAATATTGTCAGATATTATTTCAATTTAAAATAACTATTTTCTATTTAAATAAAATGTATTCCTGTGATGGAAAATGAATTTTCAGCAGCCATTACTCCAGTCTTCAGTGTCACATGATCCTTCAGAAATCATTCTAACAGTGGAAAAAAAAGTACTTTATATTTTTGTGAAATTGTGACATGTTTTCAGGTTTGTCTTTCCTTCTTTTTTTGATGAATGGAAAATTTTAAAACATTATTTGTTTGACATAGAAATCTCTTGTAACATTATTATTGTCATAATTGTTTTGATCCATAATGTCTTGAAGGTGCGTCTTAACTGCTGTAGGCTGACTAAATTTAGACATGTATATTATGATTATTTTCTCTACAACATAACTATCAAAGTTACAAAATGAAGTACAGCTTTGGCCTATATACTTTATGAGCATTCAAGGTTGCCTCCTTTGTACTCTGCGGGATGGGGCGAGCTGTTTTGCACGGGGCTGAAAGTTTAAAAGAGAAGGTGAAGGGGTGAAGAGAGATAGAGGAGATCGAAAAAGAAGCCCCATTGTCTGCCGGGACAGAAAGCAGAAAGTTGCTCAGAATGCTAAGCTGCATCTGAGCCTGGCTTCTGACACGAGCGGCTAATCAGATTTGGTCCTCCCAATCCTAGAGACACCACAATGCTCCCCACTGTCATCTCTTCCCCTCCTTTCCTCCGCTCCTCTCTTCCTCATCCCCCCGTCCCAGAGCAAAGCTAATTATGGCGCGGGCAGAAACACAAATCTGGCTGATTGAAAAAAGTCACTCTTTTTCAGCAGGGTTTAACCTTGTTAGCGCTAAGCCTGGCTTTCTTAGACGTCAGGCCTTTTTGAGAGGAATCCTCTGTTCCCCTGCAGACAGAGGCACAGAGACACACTTCTGTTTGGCCCCTGAACACTTCGTCTCCCCCCGGAGTAGGGTTCAACCAGGGGCAGTGCTATTAAGCATGCGTGTGTATGTGTACGTGTGTTTGTGAAGAGGATGAGGAGCGTACGCAGGCTTCTTCTCGGTACGGGCCATCTGGGACTCTGGTTTACAGACTCCCTTCAGTCACGAGTGTACACCGGCCCATCTCCGTCAGAAGGCCATCCGCCACGAACACTCGAGGTTAATGACATTAGTACAGACGGTGTGCATGCATGTGCCTGACACCAGGGGGGTCATGTAATTTCCTGTAGACCTCAGAAGAGCCCACACACTGGGGCAGAGGACCCTCAGGCCTGACATGAGGCTACAATCACCATTAAAAGGTCAAAGACACTCAGCGTTTAATATATAATGTCATTCACAGAGGGATCCAAACAGCTTCTGCAAGTAAATGCTTCGCTGTCATTGTTTTCAGGATGGGGATGGAAATGATGCCTGACAGTTGGTTTTGGGTATTTTGAGGGATGTGTGCCTAAATCAGTGCCTAATTTTGAAATTCTTAAGTTAAGTGAAACTCACTGGCACTGGAAAATTTTCCTTAGTTTCTCCATATGATTCATTTATAATAAAACCAAAATCACTAAGTGGCTTTGTGTGATTATTACAAATAGCACTAACCTTAACAACATGAAAAATGGACATAGGGATCCCTTTTAAGACATTTGTGTTAGGACAGGAGGACAGAAAGAGAGATCGAATGAATGAAAGAATGACTGAAGGGGGATAAAAGGTGCTAAAGATCTGTTTGTATCAGAGGAGAGGCTTCATTAGTGTCAGAGAGAGTGTAAAATAGTTTCGGGTCACCGCTCTGAGGCCCAATAAAGCATGGAACAAGGGGGCACATGTCCCCTTTGATAACATTGTCAGCTTAGACATAGCCATGTTTACTCAGCAATTTACTGTCAGTCCGTTCAAAAGGGATAAAGACATTAAGACGTGTGTGTATTTGTGCTTGTTAACATTGCCCTGTGCCACTGGACACGTCAAGGCTTGCTCTCTGACAAGTTATAAGCAGTGTGGCACCCATCTGGCTACACAAAGCAAAAAGAAAGTGTGTGAGCACACACACAAACAAAGAGAAGTTTCCAAGAGTCTGTTAAAATCCCCGTAAAAAATTACGTTATGTGTTTGCCATATAAAAAACATAGGTTGTGAATTAGCCCGAGAATGCAGCTATGTTTGCTAGCTGGTCTTTATACCTGACAGGCAAAGGGCAAACAAGTTAACCTTTCTATATATCATTATTGACCAACTGCTGCTCCTCGAGTCTTTTTGCTCCTAATTCATTGGCTTAACTGAGTGAGGACCATGCTAGCCATGCAGCAAGATTGCTAAATGTATGTGTGTGTCACAGTGAAGGGCAATATTGAATAAGCTGTTTCAATAAGTCAACACTAGGGGGCATTGCAGAGAGGTACTTATTCTAGCTAGGCTGAACAAGTGCAGTGACTTTTCAAATGCTATTTTGTAAATCAGAGCAAAGCTATTATTTTGAATCTCTTAATCAGACATGAGAAATGCCCTCTGCCCTTGTGTTCTCGTTTTCATGCTCATATGGAGGCCTGGCCTGTCTGTTTCAGAAGCTGTCCGTGGAAGCCAGATTGTGTTGCCCTAATTCACCTGTAATATTTAAATAATCATTTATTTGTTTCATTTTTTATTTAGACAAAATATATACAGTACAGACCAAAAGTTTGGACACACCTTCTTATTCAAAGAGTTTTCTTTATTTTTATGACTATGAAAATTGCAGAGTCACACTGAAGGCATCAAGGGCTATTTGACCAAGAAGGAGAGTGATGGGGTGCTGCGCCAGATGACCTGGCCTCCACGGTCACCGGACCTGAACCCAATCCAGATGGTTTAGGGGTGAGCTGGACCACAGACAGAAGGCAAAAGGGCCAACAAGTGCTAAGTATCTCTCGGGGAACTCCTTCAAGACTGAGTGTGATATTTCCCCCCATTTTAAATTCTTATTATCCAATGAAAGGATACATTTTTGTGAATTTTTCAAATAAAACATCAAAAGGATTAACAATGCAGATGAATTTTCACAGCCTTATTTGATCATATTTGCCAAGGGTGCCAATATTTGTGGGCATGACTGTATATGCATGTTTACTGTGGTGCCGCCCTCCTGGTGACCTGCTACTTCCATTAGGCCTCAGTGCTGTGGTGTGAAGGTATTTGGATAAGATGGGTCATTAACGCACATCATGAACCATGTCTTTCAGAGTGAGCTTGGGAGTCAGCAGAGATGGGAGCATTACTCTACATCACAGGCCAAAACTAATTATACATATGATACATATGGTGCTTGGGGACTCTAACAATAAACCCCGACCTGCCTTTAGCTCCCCAAGGATAGCAGGGGGGCGAGGCTGCAACAGTGAGATATGACACATGTCGTTCACACACATACATTTTGTGTGTGTGTGTGTGTGTATGTGAGACTGTGACAGATGGACCAGGCAATGGTATTGTAAGAACAGCAGTGCAGCTATGTGCTTTCCAGCCTCTCTCTCTCTTTTTCTCTTTTCCCTGACTCAATCCTTTTCTCTCGCTGTTCTGCCCTCTGACTCCTCAGTGACACAGACTGAGTGGAACAAGAGCATATTGTGTAGGGCCCTCCAGTCTGCTTCAACACAGGCCCCTGCTAGGGGACTCACAACACACTGGCCTGGGGGACAACAAACGATAAGGGACGAGAGCCAGAGACGGTTGGTTTATTGGTGTACATTTTTTTATTTTTATTTTTTGTTTGCATTTATTCGATGACCAAAAACAACACCAATGTCCACAGCACAGAGCTGTTACCCTGGCAAGATAGATAGATAGATAGAGGAAAGTCTCTATAAATCTCTCCCAGCAGGCATCAGCATCAAGAGTCACTGAAGAAAGAGTCAGGCTTGGCTCATTTGTTTGCTTTGCTCTCATTGCTTCCATAATTAGCTATATGGGGTTTCTAATCCCAATTATGAGAATGGGTTCCTTCATATAGTGGTAATTGTCATATCTTAGAGTCACTCTGCATACTGAGATGGGAACTGGACAGCTGCTCCTGCAGAGGGGCAGAGTTTTCGAGGGGAAGGGGGGTGTTCAGGGCCCTTGTTTGAAACCAGGGGCCCGCAACAGGCAAAAGACTGTTTGCTCTGAGGCTCAGTGGAGTAGGGCAGCGTCAGCTACTGGGCTGATTGGCCTTTGCATCTCTCTTCTCCTTTTTAGCTGTAAATGGTGATGAATATGCTTTCCTCCTGACCCTCATGCAGGACCCACATGTTAATTATTCAGGACTTCTTTTTGTGTGCACCCTGAACAATGCCTGTCATTAAGCCTGTGTGTGTGGAAAATACGTGAGTGTGTGAGTGTGTCCTGTTAATCTCTATATGAGACAGCTGCAGAATGGGCACTCTATGCTGTGGTATGCTTTGTTTAGTGAAGGATTTCTGCTCTTGTGCATTGGTGATGCTCTTTCTATTATTCTAAATTTGCATTTTTGAGTAAAGATTCCCCAAACCTCATCCTGTGGTGCGACCCTAACCTTGACCGAGATGTAATCTCCCCTTTGGGCAGGGGTTTCCAATCCTGCTCCTAGAGGACTACCTTCTTGTAGAGTTCAGCTCCAAATCTCCAACCAAATAATCAAGCTATTAAGAGTTACTAAACTTACCTGTCAAGATGTCAAGAGGAACCAAAATGTGGATAATTCCAGCAGGAGTAAATTCAATGTGGTTATACCACATGTACCTGGATGCCTTAATCCAATTAGAGCTTCTCCAGAACCCCCAACAAGACCTACTCTGACTCTCAAGTTTGTTGATCACTTCAGAAATTCCAAACCTCCAATCCACAATTACAACAAAATCTGAATCAAGAGTACCGTGAAATGGCTGAAGAGGAGATAATGACCCCAACAACTCTGTCCACCCCGACAACCCCAAGCATCCCAGTCACCCCTACTACTCCAGGCACCCAAAGTACTCCAAGTAGCCCAATTACTTCAGGCACCCAAAGTACTCCAAGTAGCCCAATTACTCCAGGCACCCAAAGTACTCCAAGTGGCCCAACTACTCCAGGCACCAAAAGTACTCCAAGTAGCCCAACTACTCCAGGCACCCAAAGTACTCCAAGTAGCCCAATTACTTCAGGCACCCAAAGTACTCCAATTAGCCCAACTACTCCAGGCACCCAAAGTACTCCAAGTAGCCCAATTACTCCAGGCACCCAAAGTACTCAAAGTAGCCCAATTACTCCAGGCACCCAAAGTCCTCCAAGTAGCCCAATTACTCCAGGCACCCAAAGTACTCCAAGTAGCCCAATTACTCCAGGCACCCAAAGTACTCCAAGTAGCCCGATTACTCCAGGCACCCAAAGTACTCCAAGTAGCCCAATTACTCCAGGCACCCAAAGTACTCCAAGTAGCCCAATTACTCCAGACACCCAAAGTCCTCCAAGTAGCCCAATTACTCCATGCACCCAAAGTACTCCAAGTAGCCCAATTACTCCAGGCACACCAAGTTCATTGGTGACCCCAAATTCTCTTTCCAGTTTTAGCTGCCCTTCATCAAGCCAGTTCAGCCATAGCACTTACCAAACCTCCAATCCACAATTACAACTGACAGATGAGGAAGAAGATGCATGCTCTGCCTCTCAAAATCTGAATCAAGAGTACCGTGAAATGGCTGAAGAGGAGATAATGACCCCAACAACTCTGTCCACCCCGACAACCCCAAGCATCCCAGTCACCCCTACTACTCCAGGCACCCAAAGTACTCCAAGTAGCCCAATTACTCCAGGCACCCAAAGTACTCCAAGTAGCCCAATTACTCCAGGCACCCAAAGTACTCCAAGTAGCCCAACTACTCCAGGCACCCAAAGTACTCCAAGTAGCCCAACTACTCCAGGCACCCAAAGTACTCCAAGTAGCCCAATTACTACTAGAAAGGTAGAGCTTTCTCACATTTGGCTCCCAAACTCTGGAATAGCCTTCCTGATAATGTTCGGGGTTCAGACACACTCTCTCTGTTTAAATCTAGATTAAAAACACATCTCTTTCGCCAAGCATTCGAATAATGTATCTTTTAAATTGTGAGTGTAGTTGCATCTGATCAAAGGTGCTTTTTTATTCATTAGCTTGGGTTAAACTAATTTTACTTTGTTGGATCAGCAGCTATGCTAATGATGTCTGTATTTTGTTTCTATGTTTCGCCACGGGATTTACATCCCGTGGTAACTAAGATTTACACAAGCTCCAGTCTGGATCCAGAACACCTGAGAAGAGATGATGCTGACCCTCAGAGGACCTCAGATGATGCTAACCCTGAATCAACAAACAGAACTAACAATTATTGCTAAATGTGTGAATGAATCATATAATAACTTAATTAATAATATTGATAGTTCATCGTCTAGCTGACTACGTCTTGTATTATTATTATTATTTTTATTTTTTCTAAAATCATGTCAAATGTGCACAAACTACTAGCTACTACTAAATATTGTAGAAACATAATTTTCTGTAAAGTTGCTTTGTAACGATTTGATTTGTAAAAAGCGCTATACAAATAAACTTGAATTGAATTGAATACTCCAGGCACCCAAAGTACTCCAAGTAGCCCAATTACTCCAGGCACCCAAAGTCCTCCAAGTAGCCCAATTACTCCATGCACCCAAAGTACTCCAAGTAGCCCAATTACTCCAGGCACACCAAGTTCATTGGTGACCCCAAATTCTCTTTCCAGTTTTAGCTGCCCTTCATCAAGCCAGTTCAGCTGTAGCACTTACCTGAACAGTAGCTTCTCAGAAGCCCTGTCAGGTACACAGTTCTCCTAACATTGATTTTGAACACTTGGTTATCATTTATAATGATGGAGCCAAAAGACCCTTGATTGATTTATCCCTGAACTCTCTTTACATTACCAGTGAGCTTCAGTGTTGACCATTATGAAGACAATAGTACCGATGACTAAGATTAACCAGAATAATTATTATCAAGAGGGCTGCTCTACTTCTCTTCCAGATCTTCACTTTAGCTCTGCAGGAAGTTGCAGTCAGACCAGTTCACGGATGGACATCTTTCAAGCACGTCTCTCCAGATCTCTCACCTCCCGCAAATAAACTTCACTGAATTTTATTAGAAATTGTAAAAAAATCATGAGAAAAAAACAGGTTCAATCATAATATTGTATATAGTTATATTGTATATATAGTGTAATATTTAATATTTTGCTTTGCAAGCACATTTGATATAAATTTGATGTTTTAAATATGTTTATGTATTTTTACTGTAAAACAGAACAAAAGTACTCATTAAAAATGTTTGTTTTGTTTTTGCAATATAATTCATATTTTAATATATGAATTACAGTATTATTTATTCCTTTTATGAACTTGACTTAAGTTTTGCTATTCTTCTGGGGACATTTTTAGAAATTCCTTCCCTTAAAGGCAAAATCTAATCTCATACACACACTGTACGCTTTATTAGATTGAGTCTCGCATATTCCTCCATACACGCTGGGGTCAGTTGGGCAGCAGAACTGAATATTCACCGTACCTCAGACATAAAAGAAAACAAAAGAAAATCAAAGTCCTACACCAAGACCATGAGCTTCAGCTTTCTCTACACAGCGACTAAGTCATAAATATGGCAAAGAGCTTTTCTCTTCTGGTCTTTACTGGAAGCAGAGGGAAAGCGAGGGGGTTCTTTTGATGGGGAATCAGACTGGTACCGTTTGATTCCTCGGTTCAAAGTGTCCAAGGCCTTTACAATGGGGGACGTTGTGGGGGACGAGGTGGGGTGTGGCAGTGATGCCGGCTGCGTTGTGTTCTCCCCTCTGAGCCTCAGCCTCCTGCGTTCCCTTCTTTTTTCTCTTTTCTCTCTCTATTCTCTCCCTGAAAGGCAGACGTGTGGAGTGGTGGTCATAAATCCGAGCTGACCGCCGCCTCACTGACGGGCGAACAGTGAGCGAGCCTCAGCTACAATGCGTATGTCTGAGATGCCCTCGGTGCGCTAATTTACCGTCCCCTGTAAGGATAAAGAGCTGGGGCACTGACATCTGACTCAAACTGAGAGTTAATGAAAGAGAGCAAACAATTCAGAAATTGCAGAGAGATTTCTTCATTTTTTATTTAATTTTTTTGTCAGGGGAGTGATAAAGTGACTATCAGTGTCTTGTTTGCTCACTTATGGGCCTAGACAGATAATCTATCACTGATATGATAGTAGAGCTGCAGTTTAGTGATTTACTTTCAAATTATTGCAATGTTGCACATAAAATGATACTTGGGGGGACGTCAGTGATCTTTCTTTTTTTACTTTCTTCAAGTCGGTCTGAATGCGGTTGTGTGTAAACAGCACTATAGGCCATTCTGGAAGTTTTTTTTTTTTTGTAAAACTGACCAGTTTTTTGTCAGCCCCCCATGCTATGGTCCAGCAGTCATTGGCAGACCCCACAGCGACTTCTTTCAGCTGCATCTCAAGAGTGTAACTGTCCTTGACAATGAGCGAGTCCACCAGTCCACTGAGACTCCTGTACCACACACAGACTCACAATGCCTGGTCTTCAAATCTCCATACATTGTGGCCAATGAGAGAAAGTAGAGAGAGGAAAAATAAAAAGGCGGGGGACACCAACTACAGAGAATAAACATTCTAAGTAACATGTCATGTATGTATATAAACATTACTTGTAAACAAACTATACAGTTTGCCTGTATACTGTACAGTATATACATATTGTATAGTCGTACATATTCAAAAGTTTAGAGTAAGAATTTTTTAAGATATTAAAACTTTTATTCAATAAGGATAGAGAATAAAGACATTTAGAATGTTATAAATTTACAAATCTGTGTCATTTCTGAAGGACCATGTGAGGACTGGAGTAATGGCTGATGAAAATTCAGCTTTGCCATCAAAGTAAAAATGTATTAAAAATATAGAAATAGGATTTTTTTTTCAAAGTGTAATGCTGTTTCACAAACTACTTTTTACTATATTTTTAAGTAATGCCTTTGTAAGCCATGAGACTTCTTTCCAAAATAATAAAAAAATATATCAGCCCCAATCTTTTGAACACTAGTGTGACATTTTATTTTACAGAGAAAGCTTTATTAGGCTTTTTTTTTGCACACATATTTTGAATATCATCCCATTTGTCAACTTTAACGCCATTTTACCCCAAGGCCCGATTAATTTCTGACCCTGCCTTAATTCAGCCTATAGGCCGGTGTACACAAACCCCACTCGCACTCCCACACAGACTCTATGCTGTGGTATGACCGTCTCAAGAAGCACTTGGCTGAAGATGACAGCGAGCTTGACAGCACCCATATGTTTTGAAGTGTAGAGTCAAGTGCCTCTATTGTATGTGTGAGTGGTAAGCCGAGGGCTGCTCCCATACAATAACTATGTGTGTGTGTGAGCAGGAAGACATGGAGGCTATCTATCTATCTATCTAACTATCTATCTATCTATCTATCTATCTATCTATCTATCTATCTATCTATCTATCTATCTATCTATCTATCTATCTATCTATCTATGTCCTATATATATATATATATATATATATATATATATATATATATATATATATATATATATATTTACTGTATATACACACATATGTGTGCGTGGGTGTATAATGTGTGTATAAGTGTGTTTGTTTAGTAGAGTCTAAGATGAAAATAGAATAAGAAATAAGCTAAAGTTGTGCACACAAGCGAACCGTAGTGTTTAAAAGTATCACGTTTTTACAAGGTACTTGACTGTTAGCGTTACGTGTGTATCTCAGAAGCGTCTAGACAAAAGACATTCTCAGGAACTGAGATATCCCTGCAGGGGAGGGTGTAATGATGGTGGTTGTTTTGCTCTTGAAGGTATTACAATATTCAATCAGCCTAGAGCAAAAAAACAAAACAAAACAAGAAACACAGAATCTGGCATGACAGCTGAGGAAACAGGTTAAAATGTCCATTGCGCTAAAATGCAAATCCCCGCATAAAGAGAGGTTTACACAGTGTGATGCTTTTGTATGTACCGTTTCAGATGAGTTTAATGGAAGGGACCCCTGACTCCCAGTCCGACAGGTCACAGTCTGATATCTTTGCTGGGCTAAAAGATCTGGCCCCTTGCAGTTCCTGTGTGTCTCCAGACCACCCAGCCGGGAGTCAAACTGACCGATCTTAATATATAATACTTGTGAAATATAAAACTTTTGACCTTAAAGGGTTAGTTCACCCAAAAATGAAAATTGCCTTGTGTTTTACTCACCCTCGAGGCATCCTAGGTGCATATGACTTTCTTCTTTCAGATGAATCCAGTCAGAGTTATATTAAAAATTGTCCCGGCTATCCATATTACAAACGTAATAAACTACGGTATAGCCAAAAGAGAAAATAGAAAAAACACCTGCAGATTAAGAAAATAGCTTCATCAGTTTGACAACACACGTGCTGCAAATGCTCCAAATACAACCGAACAAAGAAACGAGCTGCAAATAAAATTATTTATTTGTTTGCGTTGTGAGCATTTGCAGGACCTGCTGTCAAACTAATGAAGATGTTTTCTTGATTAAGTGGTACTTTTTCTATTTGCATGTTTTTTCTGAAGTTGCAGCGCTTTGAGTTATCTCGGCTACGGTAATAAACACTTATTTCTCACTTCCGTTATCTGTCATGCGTGGAAGCTATTCCGGTATTTTTTTTTTTTATCTTTTTGTTGTTTTATTTTGATATGTACTAATAATAAAAGTTCTCCATAATTTTTATCTATTGACTTGCATTTAATAAACAGAAGTTCATCCATGTTTAAGTTTTTCCAAGTAATCAATTTATTGTCTATGCTAATCTTGTGAATGATGTTGAGCCTGTTTGTTTTAAAACTTGCGTAGTGGTTCGAGATGACAGAATTATTTACTCTCTGTTTCGAAAGAAATGTCCCCTGGTATATACGTTAGGCTGTCAGGCGTGGAAAAAAAAAAAAAAAAAAACTCAAATATTGTAATGTACAAGAGATTAAAATCACTTGCTGCTGTGTAAACTTTGTTTACTAGTGTACCAACCGGCCTTGGCATTGTTTCACGGCATCATTGCCCCAAAGACATTTTTTTAAATGTTATCAAAAACCTAATCCTTCAATGCCCTGAGGATGTTTGTGAGTGTACAATGTGCTGTGAGAGAGAGGGGGGCACAGAAACATTAAAGTGAATTATTCCCTCAAGATTTCCTTCTGACTCTTAACAAGGTGTTAAGCATATTATCTGACTTCCTGACTTGACCTTCTCACCTTTCTGGCTTCCTCTGGATGACTAACATGTGCTTGCAATGCAGAGTTCAGCTGCGTAGACACCAGCCACTGTAATACATGCCATTGTGTTCAAATCCATATGGAATAACTGTCAGTCTCGGAGTAGTTTTTTTCCTCCTTAGAAAGGTTTTTGGTGCATACAAATCATATTGAACAGCTCAGAGATTTAATAAAGATGATATGAGGAGCATTAGACCAAGATTCAAAACCAGGCTTAGTGGTGTTTAAGTGTTAGTAAGTTTTTTTCAAATTGAAAGGTGAAGAACTTTACCAGCTATAGTAATGGAAAATCGCAAAATAGATTTCTCTATCTCAATTTTTTCTCATAGACATCAGAGAGATGGATCATTTTGTTTAATACTCCCATTTCTCAGATTTGTATCCTAGTAAAAAGTGAGTAATCTTATATGTGTCTTCTAAAACCAGCATATATGTGTTTTGGATGTTGGTGTCCTAGTGCTAGACCAGCATCAAACCATAAACTAATTGGTCAATCCTGGTCTCTTCAACAGTGTTTTTAAATGAGCAATGTTATCCATGCATTTTATACGTAACACTACACTCTTGCACAATTGTCCTATTTGTTTCTAGGAGTTGTAGAGGAAAAAAAAAAGAAAGAAAAAAAACGATATTCAAATTCAAATTGAATTCGATTATAACGAGTGTTTGAATTAAAGTGAATTATATTTATATTATAGTTGAGCGCATGAAGGAGAGATGAAAACTGTTCAAGGTGTCCATTAATTAGTGCTTGTAGTAATTTAATGTGTATATATTATAAAAGCACTGAATCGATATAGAAATCACAATTCATTTAATTCTTAGCGTTTTAAATCGATAACTGTCTGATATCGGCAATTCACATTTCAAAAATCATGTTTCAAGATCGATGCACTGCATGTGATTTTTTTAAATCACATTCACATAAATTAGCTCTGACTAATATGTATGTTCTTCCTATTGTTTCACAGATCTGAGTGCAGTACTTGCAGCACTACCTGTGGGATGTGACTCAGGTGATCTGGGATCTTTGTCCCGTGTGCAGTTTGTGCTATTGGAGTGAAGAAGATCCGAGAGTCCAGGTTCCATCCCAAGCCCTGAATGGTGTCACAATTTGGACGGGGAGGAGTATGAACCTGACCATAAAGTCTGGAGCTCGGGCATTGCCCAATATTATCAGTCCACAGGTACATTACATATCATATAACAAGCTGCCAAGCACCTGTCCAGCGTAGTGGTGAATGTGTGTGTGTGTTCATTTGTGTGTGGGTGTGTGCAGGTATAAGCTTGCCTGTCTGTGCACATATTTGCGCATAAAAAGACTGTAGCAGATGCATTGGACCCTGCTGACTCTCCATGTCACCTCACATCAGATTGTGATGTTTACATTCATGAGCAACAGCGCCTTGATTGCCTTTAAATAACTCTGAAAAATAACAGTTAGAAGGGGGCAAAAAATTTAAGAGGAACGGTTGATTTGAGTTGGGAAAATTTGTCAATTGTGCGGTGTAAAGGAGAGGGCGTCGGGGAATAATGTTACAGGTGTGCCGATTGTTGGCCATCCTTCGGAGTAATGTTTTTAATATTAGTGTATGTCTATTTGTGTGACCCCATTGCAATTACCTCACGTTAAAGCTGGTGTTCTGTCAATTTGTCCTACCCTGTCAGATTTTGCTACCTTGCATTAAAACATTGGGTAATACAATTCAACAACTAAAAATGCTATTGCGATGCGGCTATTGTGTATTGCTCAGGCGCAACCCACAGATAAAGGCACCACAAAGGAAAACCATGCGCGCCGCATCAGATCTGGGTGCAATCTTGATCGGATGTGTTTTGAAATAGCATTAATGTGTTTCTAAAGTCTGGCACAAACAAGCACGGCAGCGCGTGGAGGCCAGGCTCCTCGCTAGGTGTGTCTGCACCTGGCATGCTGCGAGTAGACAGGTGCTGTTGCGCGTTTGTGAGGCACCATTTCTATCAGTATTTGCAGAGGGATTATAGACCTCCAGTCAAGTCAAATACAAGGCATTAATCACTCACTATCATACCTTTTCTTGCATTTCTTTTGCACTTGTATATTTGGTGTACCCTTATTTTCAAGCCGTGTGTGTCTATTTGCAGTCCTGGACAACCGCAAACCATTAAGTGGCAGAAACAGCGGCCAAGAATCTACGAGCCACTACGAATCTACGAGCCACTTTATGGCTGTTGTTGCTGTATAGAGGCGACTGGGGGATTTCTGCTTGCTGCTGTGCGGCAGGTGTGGGGCTAATAAGTCACCACGGAGGAGAAAAAGGTGCAGTTTTTTTTTTTATAAAAAAGAAAGCTGGGCTTCTCTGACTCGCCATGCTGATAAGTGGGCTGAATTTTAGGGAATGGATGTGCCACGGCGGGGCCAAAGGGCAAAGTTTAGGGGGTAAACAGCGTCAGCGAGGGGTACGAGGACTCAAAGCACTGGATGCAGGTGCAAAGGGATGGAGGCATTAATCTTTCTTTTATGAAGGAAGGAGGAAGGCAAGAGGAGGGGTATGGTGGTTGAAACATGAATGTGTTGTAATCTGCCATCAATTAAGTTCCAGTACAATAGATTTTCCCCAGGACAGATTACTTTTGACACTAGGGAGGCCATTGCTTCTTTGCAGCACAGCAGGGCCCACACCTAGTCCGGCCATGGCCGCGAACACACACATGAATATTAATGAATTAATATTCGGTGGTTGTGCATTTCTGTCCTGTTTGTGTGTTAATTGTTGTGCTTTTAGCTCAGCAGTGTGGAGAGTAGATCAAGGACATCATCCCGTTGTTCTCTCAGCTCAAGGGTGTCTGAGAGTAGCTCTAAGAACTGAGAAAATCCCACCTGTGAAGACCCCTACTCATGCCACCAAACAAGTAACTGTTACAAAGGATTTGGTTACGGCTGAGAAATGACACGTTACAGATGGAAATCTTAACAGTGCTCACAATGTCTCCAAACCCTTTCATTGTTGAAATCAAGATCTTGTTTTCATATGAAAAAATGGATTCCAGGTTCCAGGTTAAGCTCAATTTGTGGCATTATATTGAAACATTTTTTGACTCCCTGAAAATGACAGTGTGGGACTTGCAATGAAAGTGAATGGAGCCAATCTTGAAACATTCAAAAACTCACTGTTTCAAACATATAGCCACACGACTTGAACAATATGTGTGTTCATATGATTTACATGTAAAAAATTAATCAAATATTACTAATTTCTGTGTAAAGTTTTGACGCCATATAAAGTTATGTCCAATTTTACAACTTTACAACATAACATCATAGATCCCTAAAATGACTGTAAAAATATGATTTAAACATTTTTACAGATCAAATAATACACAGCCAGCTTTTAACAGAAGAATTCATGTACATTACCATCTAAAGGTTGAGGTCTGTAAGATTTGTTTCTAAAGTAGTCTCACCAAGGCTGTAATTATTTGTTCAAAACTACAGTAAAAACAGTAATACTGTGAAATATTATTACAATTTATATAGTATAACTGTTTTGTATTTTAATGTAATTTATTTTTCTAGTTATTATCAGTGATGAAAACAGTTGTGCTGTTTAACATTTTGGTGAGACTTTGATAAGTTTTTTAGGATTCTTTGAAAGTTTCAAAGAACAACATATATTAGAAAAATATTTCTTTCCACTTTTAATCCATTAAATGAATACAGAAAAAAAAAGTTTTCATTTATATTTTTAAAAATTCTTAGCATTTGAGCATAAGTATAAGTCATTATATAAATGTATAAGCTTCGCATTTTCTTTTAAATCTTCCCATCCACTTCCATCCAACCATTTTGACAAAATAATTATGCAAAATACATATCTTTGATGTGACCACATTTAATAGCTGCAGTAAAAATTTCCAGCACATGAGCAGCATAACACACTTTTCCAGTGGAAAGCTGAAAGCTCTATCATAATGTCAACCTGCAGGATGAATACCTGCATGTTGCTAAGAGTGTACAGAGTTAAGGTGCCACTCCATGGAGCTCTCATCACTGCCAGGCCAGTGTTTGGTATCCTTGTCTCCGGAACAGTTAAGCCACATAATCCCTCTCAGAGGCAGCTGCCTGATGCCAGGCTTGTCTTCCCTGTGTGACCATCTTATGCACGTAAATCAATTAAGAGCCTATAAAGAAAATCAAGAGTCTGCTTCTTTAATGTACTCTCATCCTACTTGTCATGATGCGACCACAACCAGACTGGAAATATCTTGCTCAAGCCTATTCTGCCATGACAGAGCTGAATTGCATCTGTCAAAGCTTTATAGAATAACATTAATGACCCACATCCATCAATGTGTTGAGGAAGTAATGTTCCATGTTACTCGGTCAGTTGCCCACCTCCATTAGCAGCTCAGACTGGCATATCTACAGAGCATAAAATTACCCCCAAATATATATATATATATATATATATATATATATATATATATATATATAGATATATATATATATATATACACACACACACGCACGCACACCCAAAGCCCCAACACCAAAATACTTTCAGTTTGTCTTTTGAAACTAACCAGAACAAAATGTGTAAGGGATCTTGGGGTCAGTTATTTCACTACGGGGCAAGTAAAAGTAGTTCACCTCAAAAGAGTTGTTACTCATGTAACCTAGGAGACAGTGGGAGTGTCTCCTAAAAGTCCAAAGACATGGTCACTTCTGGGGAGAGGGTCAGTATGGGGTCAGTGCGAGGTCATCCCAGGGCCAGTAGGTATTGAAGAGGCCTCAATGGGTCTAAAACAGTGGACATGAGATTAACACCTCCCGCTGAGAAGAGCATGTGGATTATCACCAATTGGGACTCGGTGAGAATACATCTAATAATAATAATAATTAATTAATTAATAAAAGTTTTAGAAAGGAAAGTGTGAGAAATGATAGAAGAAAGCATACCACTTACAATCAAACCACTAATGTTAAAAGGACAGTTCACCAATAATAGTTGATTTCTATTTTTTTTTTCTTATAAAAATAATATGATGTGTCTTGTTTTTGCAAGACACCATACATTTTGCATCAGCTCAGAGAAACAATTGCTTTTCAAATCATGATTCGCACCCGTTAATAAAGGTGTTTCAGTCACTGTTCAAAATGACACGACGCGGTCCCGATTCCCACCAGTGTTGGCTCCCTAACCACTCCTTTCTGCTCCCAGCTCATAATGAATTCATATGTGTCCTAATCCATTTTTGTGATGGAATGACTACTGTTGCTTTTCTCCTGGTCACTCGGGCGACCCCTGCAAGTGTTTATTATAGCCTTTAGCATTCAGCTGAAACTGAAGATGTCACAGAGGGGCATGAATGTGCCATCATCCCGGACAAAAACAAGGGCCTAAGCCGGACTGACCCAGGGGGATTGTTCTGGAAGACACCAGGCATTGGCAAACAGATTAAGGGCGTGAATGAAAGAGATGGGGAAGGAGAGATTAGCCATGTTCGGAGAAGGATCGTTTCACCATAAAACAGGACCACACACTGACACAGTCACTTTGCCACCATTGTCTCTCTCCGGTTTCCAGATTCGGAAGCCATTGTTTGCCAAATTCTCAATCGTTTGGACAGCGCTGAGACCCGGATACCGACTCTTTGATTGGCACTTGTCAGCGCTGCTAGAATGGAATGACATGTTGGGAAACTGAAGATCCAGAAAGGACAATCAGTACCATGAATAATAATCAAGGAGGGATTTTCCCTTATTCCTTCATCCCTCCATCTATTCTGCCGAAAGATGGAGGAGAATGGCTTTGGGTGGCACTGCTAAAAGCCTCTTGCCGCCCGATTGTGTTGTTGACACTCATCCCTTCCTCAAACTCACAAAGAAAGAGATACACAGTCAACCTTCTTGCTTCTTTCTGGTGTGCTGGATGCTCGGATTTCCACATGGGAGGGTGGGCAGGGTGTGTGTTAACCAAGGCAGACCAGGGGAGGTTTGTGTTTTGTCTTCTATGGCCTTGTGAGCTCCAGGGGAGGGCTAAATGAAGGATTTGACTCCGCCACTTTCAGCCAAATCCAGCTATCTGTCTCTTTCAGGCTGGCCAGTTGGTATGGTAACCCGGCGTGTGTGGGTTTAAGATGGTTTCTAAGCAGGTCTGCGCCTTTTTTCCAGCTTTGACCGTTCAGTAATCAGTGTTCTGCATTGGAGGATTAAGCAGTGTAAGAAAAGGAGGTTTTACAGGGGGAGATAGGCCATGCTGAATGGAATTAGTTGGGTTTCGCAAATTATCCTGTGAAACTTGATTTCACACAGCGGTCAGAGTCGGGAGATGTTTAATCCTTTAAAAAATACACCTAAAAAAACACTTTAAATCTGAACTGTATGTTGATTCAAATCTATTCATTTAGTGGATCATTCTGTACAGACTGACATGTTGAATAATAGTTCGAAAAATCAGATTTCTAAAAATCGTTTTTGTACATTTCGACAAAATGTGTTTTTTTTGTGCGTGTGTATTTTGTTGAGTATCATATTTGATACACCATGCTTTTATGGGTTATGAAGTGTGATATAGGAGGATAAGGAGGAAAACCCATTTTATTCAGAGGCCCAAAGTGAACGAAATATGCAAATTGGAGCAGTTGCTGATATTTCTATGGCCAAAAGTAAGATTAAATTCTGATAGCTTGCTATGTTTATCAGTGTGATCTTTATAACAGTACAACAGTCTACTAGCATATACTGCATTTATATTAGTTATCAGTGATTCTAAGTATCCCAATAATATCTTAGTAAAATGATATTTAAATGCTTAGTTGATCAAAGGTCTGTCATTTTTATTGTGTGGGGCAAAACATTCCTCAAAAGCCTCATTATTGTATTTTATACTTACATTTTAACATGATTTTTCTCCATTTTCATTTAAAATCTGTGTCATTGGCCAGAGAAGTCACTGATTATAATGTAGTTTAGTGTTTTATTCCAAAGCAGTAGTCAGTAGTCTTTTCCCAGTAGGAAGTACAACCTGACTTTCTCTGATCTCACCTGTGAAGTCTTGCCAGCATTTTTTTCTTTAAACAACAAAACATCAAATGTCTTTCCTTGACTGAGTGATAATAAAATTTGCATGAACAGAAAACTTTCCAGCAGCAGTCTGCTTGCTCAGATTACAAGGACCAACAGCCTATGGATCATAAAACTATGTAAACCTGTTTGCCTTTGCAGGATTTCAAGATCCTTGTCAGTGTTCTCACATTGCACAGAGCACAGATCCATGGCCTATATTTAGAGCTGAGCAAGTACATAACATTTTACATTTATGCACTTAGTAGACACTTTTATCCAAAGCAATTGCATTCAGATTATACATTCTTTTTCTGTGTGTTTCCTGGGAATTGAACCCACAACCTTTTGCACTGCTAACACAATACTCTATCATTGAGCTACAGGAACACTCATTTCATGCATCTCATTTGCCGTTTTGCTAAACCATAAAATATGGCTGGTGTTTTCACACCATTTACTGTTGAGTGTGATGTATTGGCATCTGCCAAGGTGAGCGATCCATGGGAGCAGAGATACCTGCTCTTGTCTGCCATAATACTGATAAATGATCATGTACATACATTAAATGACCTTTATTGATAACAATGTAATTCTTAAACTGTATTATTTGTAATTAATTTAAAATGTATAACAAATTTTAGTTGGCACAAACCAAAGTCTTTCAGTGTACCAACTTTGCACAACTACTGTATATGATTAGTTGCATTTTGTTATTTGCATTTAGCATTGTTTTCCCCGGCTGTCTATAACACTGGACAGACTTGCAACCCCAGTAGAGAACCACTGTCTGGTTCTCAACTTTTATTGTGCATCTTTTATTGTTGTGTAAAAACATAAGGCTAAAATTATAAAAAGCTGAAAGCCAAGAAGATGTCTTTGATACAATAACTTTAAAACAATAATTACCAAACTGACCCCAGGAATTCATGTGTGGTTGTTTTAATGTGAATAAGAGCTGTTTTCCTGCTCTCCTCTCTCACACACTAGCACAAAGCCACATCACAGTCCAGTGTTTTAAACTGAAATGCTGAAGAACACACAATCCAGAAACCTCTGGTTCAGTACTAATCGATCTCACTCTTTGTGTCTCTGAACGCAGGAAGTGCTTTGTGAGGACTTCTCAATGAGTTCTAATGAAAGCTGCTAATTCAGGGGCGCTGGCAATTTAACAGACCTCCAGGTCTCTCAAGAGAGCATTTTGCTTTTAAATGGTGTCTTTGAGGAAGGACAGAAAATGTGATTATGAAGTGTAAAGTAGGAAGGAAACAGAAGAGGTACATTTTGAATGGTAGCGTTAAGGGGAACATTTGAGAATTCTAGCACAGACGGCCCATTGGTATCTGATTCACAGAAACAGCCAAGTATAGGTACAAAAAGAAAGAAAAAAGAAGGCATTGTTTGTAGCTTTAAATAGCGATATAGGAATATTTTATTCTGTTTTATATTTCAAAATACACTAATTGACTTATACATTAGGAGATTTGTGAGCAATTTATATTTATACTTAATATATGATATTATTTTTTATGAATAAGTCACAAATCACAAATGACATGTTCATTATTTAAAAATCTAATATGAATGTTACTGTATATGGTTTTATGAATGCAAAATTAAAGAAATCCCAACAAATGGAGGGACCATACTGGTCTCGAGAGCAGTGACCATACTGAAAAGCACAGGAACAGGTCTGACAGGCTCCGAGAGAAGAGGAAGAAGGAGACCAAGAAGACTGAGGAGAGGAAGAATAAAGCCCTGCAAATTTACTCCAAACTTCAGGATGGAAAAGACCTGACAGAGCCCACTCATCAGAGCCTTTACTCTAAGTTTGAGGATTGTAAGTACACAAATCCATATAAAAACCTGAATATGCAGACTAATAAGGTGAATGTACTATGACATACTGTAAGTTCCAAGTCGCTTATTTACTAGTCTACTAGAACTGGAAATTTCAGTTTTTGACTTACAAGGTCCTTTCAGTAGGCCACCATTTTCATTTTAAGGACAACAAAAAAGCTCTCGCCATTCAAACATAGAACCCCACCGCTGTAATTTGACACGCTGTACACACTCCAGTCTCCCCACCTTCTCTTGTTTAGTTTTGAGCTTGGAGTTTTGCACTTGATTTTTTAATTAGCTATGCTTTCAAATGCCGTTCTGCTGGTCTACGACGACCGTCCCAATTTGCCAGTCCTTTTCATGATTGGATGCACGGTTTGGAGTGCTGAGGAGAGTGAGGGTGTGTACTGAAGGTCAAGGTGAAGGGGTGGAGCCCCAGTGGGGTCATAGGAGGTCACGGGGCTTGTGTGAATGCAGGGGCATTGTGTGAATAGGCCTGATTGGACAGGTCCCTTCAGCTCCTAATCAAGCACAAGAGGAGGAAGCATGCAGCTGTCGCACACATCAGAGATGAGTGTTGCTCTTTGTGTGTATGCAGATGAAAGTAAGAGAAGTTTGGAAAGGAGATGAAGCATTGTTTTCATTGTTACATGTCCCACTGTTGAAAATTTGAATCAGTTGCAAACTGACTCACATTTGTTACTGTTTTAAGTTCCCTCTTCTTCTGATTCCCTCTGAACGAGATTGTGTTCTCTATAAATTTTGTGTATGAATATGTGTGAGGCCTCTCAGACACTTGTGAGTGTGGCTCCTCATTAGGGACTCAAAAGCCCTAATTGGACATAATTTGTACCCACTCTCTCCGTACTGACCAGAAAATCAATCCACAAATGACTAGTGCCCCAAATTAGGTCTGGCCTTCCCTGTTCTTTTAAATATGCTTTTGAATGTTTTATTGAATTTATGAAGGTGCTGTAAATTTTATCTTATGTATATTGTATCATAATTTTACAGAACTATTGTATTTTAGTTCATTCGTTCGTTCGTTTTCCGTCATATATGCTACAATTCAGAAGCTATGGGCTTTATGAAAGTTTAGAGTTTCTCACTCATTTTTACAACTTTGTGGTGCTGTCACAAACTTTCTTACGTGACTTGAAGCACCAGTAGCCCCTATCTTTCTTCTGACAAAGTGTAGACCTCTGATAATTGTTAGCATTGACAGAGAACACCTGGTAGACCTAAGACTGCCCCACCCTACTTATTTGCTAGTTTGCTAGCGGTTAGCATTCAGACTTTGTAGGAGGCTGACCATGTGGCTCCCTTGTTGAATGGCTTCTTCAAAAGCTCAGCATCCTGAAAGACCAGAAAGTGTGTGTGTATATGTGTGTGTGTGTACGGATACAGTGCCTTTATATAAGCGCTATATGCAGAGCGCTAAAGGATGGAATAGCTGTGTGTGTTTACCATTAGCTCAGAGTGACTAGGCAAACAAACAGTCAGTCTATTGACAAGCATGAAGCATGGAATATGCTTGCAGTTTTCAAAGCTCACAGCGAGAGGGAGAGAAGTGATTCTGTCAAAGACTCTATTATGCCACATCCAAACAGAGTGGGCCTTCCTACAATGCCCTTAATAAAGGGACAATGTCAAGGAGAGCAGCGGCAATAATGGCAGATGATTTGGCCTTTGTGGGGTTATCGCGGTAGATAAGTTATAACAGATGATTTGCCCTGTGTGGAGTTATCAGTGGAGATCAGGGTGTAGTGGTTTGTGAGGTATTGTGGTCTGTGTGTATGTGTGTGTTGGAAAGTACATGGCATGCAGCCAGCAGGAGGAGTGTGGTGCCTGCGTGTGTCTTTGTTTGTTTTTCCCCCTCCTTTTCAAGGGCAGTGTAGGGGCGGAGCCACATGTCCAGCGGCCAACAACAAAGCGCGCTTCGAGAGGTCTGCCAAAATTTGCCCCCTGAACTTGTTCAAAGGGACCGAAGTATAGTGCCAGATTTTGAATAATCAGGGAGCACAGCAGAGAGTTGGACGGCCTGCGTAAGCTATTTGTAAGTTGGGTCAGCACCACAACGACCAGCACGTGGCAGAGAGCATGCAAAGTGTGAGGCGTAGGCCAGGAAAGCAGCTATTTAGTAAAAAGTAAAAATGTAAAAATGTAAAAAATATTTTGTCTTCAAGTATAGATATAAAATAGTTTTCTTTTCTTTAACTTGAGTCAATGTGATTTTTAGTATATGTATGATATCAGTTCTCTCAAGTTCATAGATGTCTTAGCAGAGAAACATGTTTCAGTAACACCTAACAAACAAAAGGTGTCTTAATACATATTTATATTTTCACAAATGAAGACAAAATCTGTGTGTGTGTGTTTGTGTGAAACTTAATTTAAAACTTCTGAATCACATTCATACATTTTGAAGTGTCCAGATGCTTTTAGGGCATACTCATACTCTTCAGAATCGGACACGAAAGTTCGATGAAACTGCAAATCTTTTATTTAATTTTCAAGCTCTTACTCCCACAAATGTGAAACCCCATTAGGAACAAAAGCCAACCTATGTTTGGAAACCATTATGTTTTTTTTTCTCCAAAACATTTGGGTTTTTCTTCAACTACGAGCACTTCTAATGTTCTGGGGATGATAATTATTAAAACAATCTTTTATTCTTTTTATTCTATTTTTGTGTAGATTTTGTTTTATCCTTGTTCCAGACACAGACATCAGATGATAAAAAGTCCTCTTAAAAATATTAATTATTACTTTAATTTAAAAAAAATTAATCTAAAATTATTTACCAATTTTCACACAAAGAAATTTTGGCATAATTTTTAGCATGTCCACTAATTATGGCCCTATAAAGTTTTATGAATTGAAAACTGTCATCAGATTGTGTCATTTTTATTATGTCATTTTTAATCAAGCTCTAATTCTGTCAAATGTAAAATTGCAATGATGCAAAAAATTAGAAAATATTATTTAATAGTATGCATTTAAGATTAAGAAAATGCTATGAAATTTGCAATTGCAAATTATATCGCCCATGAAAGCACCCTTGGATGAACTTGAAAAACTCTCATAGCTAATTATTTTCTTGTTTTGACCGTTACTGCATTCAACCTATGCACTTTTAATAGCTACTGTCTTGTTTTAATATATACTGTATATAGAACGACCCCGATCTGAAAAAAGAGGTCATAGTCTGCAGACTTGATTTGACCTTGATAGTAAACCTGTAAGAGGTTCTGTCTGAATGATGATGAACATAAACAAAGCGACAGGATTAAAAATGGAACACAAACAATAACGGGTACAAAACAGCCCCAATAAAGCACAATGTGTCTCTGTGTATGAATAGTGGTGTTATTTATGCGTTTGCTTGTATGTGTGGCCTAACGTTGCATCATCCGTTTTCATGACAAATGTGTTGAAACTGAAAAGAAAAAGAAAACAACTTTGAGACTATACTTTCTAAGACAGTAAGAAATAACCATATACAGAATAGCAAAAATGAACATCCATTATTCATTGGCTACAGACGTGAAAGGACGTGCAATCAGTGCTTTGCAGTGCAAACAGCTGTGAAGTTCGGCTCTGAAGAGTGAGTGTTAAATGGGATGTGACTACTTTTCTATGGCGTCTTCAGCTTTTTGGATAGAATGATATCGACTTGAGGCCGTCAGCCCTCATAGAGAAGAGACTCTGCCAAAAAAAAAAAAAAGAGAGCAACAAAGCATGAATGCTCAAATCTGTTTGACAGGGTGCACGTCAGCCTGCTTTTGTCAACCCTATGACGCTACCTTTTTCTCTGGCTTCTATTTGCTACTGAATTGCCGTCACTCCCATTAGAGATGACGAGAGAAGTTCTGTTCTTGCAGTCTCGCTTTCTGTCTCTCTCTCTCTCTCCACCTCTTTTTTTAAGAGTTCTTCTCTTGATTAACATTTTCTGCTAGGCTTCACACCAAAAGGACCAACCTGTGTGCAGCAAAGCTTTTGGTGAAAAAAAAAAAAGCCATCAGCCACTGAAGCAGAATCAGATAAGGCTATCAGGCAGGAGCTTTGTGCCCCCTCCACCCCCCTTCCCACACGTTTGCCTGTGCTTCCTCCCTCAATCTCTCACTCCACTGCACCTTTTGTTCCCTTGATTCCAAGACACAGCCACAAAAAAAAACACACACACACACACACACCATCAGCCACAAATCTCAGAGTGGACCGGTGGCCCTAGATGGGATGCAGCACTCTGGTGGGGTCTAAGAGATATCTGTGGTGCAGTTTAACTATAATGAAGTTCAAAGACCTCAGGAGGAGTAAAATAAGGGATTTGGTGCATCTACAGAGAGGCAGAAAGTAGTGCTGGCGTAAATAGCCCCTAAATACAGGCTTCATATTTTACTAAGTGAGAAAGTTGATAACTGCAAAAATATCACAAGACAAGATTTAAATTTTTTTACCAGACTGTAATTTCATCAATACGTTGATTATAAAAACAAAATTCTTGACTTTTTAAAAGGTGTAGTCGAAGATCTTGGAAAAAAATAACTTGTCAGGTTGTTGATGTTTGCCTGTCATTCTCGCTCTGTCTGCACAGCGTACGTGAACACACTTATGATGTATCCTGTCTGCGTGAAAAGGATGCGCAGAGGTATGCAAATACATATGTTGACAGGCAGGTAGGAAAGCCTATCATAATGTTCGGACCGAACATTTTGATTTGACGAACATTTCTTAATCCTACTCCTTACGCAGAATATATAAATACATAAATACATTTACACCACTTAACTTAATGATTGCTATCGGGATGTGAAGAGACTTTCAACCAGCATAAAAAAAGAAATTCTGAAGACAATCACCTATTGATTACCTATTAATCACACATTCAAACCTGCTGAACTACTTGTGCATGTTTGTGAGCTTGTTGCATCTTCTTTACATTTTTCATGAGCCATACATGGCATTACTAGACACAGAGAATGCAATTCTAAAGTCTGAGTATCCTGGATGCACATCTCATATTGTAAGAAACCAGATGAATTTACATGCCCAGTCAGATCAGATCCAGACAGTGGCAGCAGGTCTGGGGTGGCAGGTTCAGTGTCTTGGGAGCATCTGAGACAGACGAGTGCAGATAAAGAAAGAGTCACTGCATACAGATCAGTTCAATGATCCAAACAGATCACTGTTTCAGATTTGAAGCTAATCCAAGGACCAGGGTGACACCAGAGCTTCTGCTAGCTGCAGTTATTTGCAAACAGATGTGCGTCCCTGGACCGAGAAGTTTTGATCAATCAGGCCTTAACAAGTCAAGTTGACTACATGTGAATGTTACACTTTGCATGTGAATGGGAGAGGCCATGCAATACCCGGGTTTGATTAGGGGTAAGCTGATAAATGGCAGATTGAATCGGCCCCCTGTGAGCAGGGCGCAGCTCATTGGGCCCAGTGCTTTAAATCCACACTGATATCAACTCTTTCCTTCCTATTCTTTTGCCTTGCAGATGAATAGATCCATTATTCAGTGGATTCTGTCTATAATTTTTGTTCGTTTCATGTATTGGAGTGGCATCAGCTTAAATTAGTTCTCCACAGCTTCCTTTCCTCTCCTTTCCTTCATTTTATTTTTAGTTTTTTTGGTCTGATCCTCTTTTGCTAACACAGAGGATTTTGTGTTCATTCCTATCTGTCTGTCCAACAGTCAAATGCTTGATTTTCTGCTTCTCCCTGTACTTAAAGATTCATTAAATGTGATTGGTTTCATTGTAATGTATGGTAAATAGTTATATACATGGCTTTAGCTTTTCTGTGTTGTTATATAGGCCACATGCACTACTGTTCAAAAGTCTGGGGTCAGTAAGATTTTCTAAGATAACTATTGTGTTAATTACTGTTAATGTATACAGCCCTATTGTAAAGTGTAACCCACTGTTAATACCTTTGCGAGTATTTTTTTGTTTGTTTTTTTGTAGTTGATTTTCTGGCAGAGTATTACATCCTCAGTCAGGTGAAGCTGTCCATGTACAAAAGGGCTTCTGAGACCATGAATAAAAGAAAATTCCACAATTTCCTCATAAAAAAAAGAACGGTTTTGTTCATTTTCATATGTTGGTAATGACAGTAATCATTTAACTGTCATTGACTCTGACTGTGCTACTTTGTGCTGCAGGTTGATAAAGATGGAGATGGTTTTCTGAGCTGTCTCCAAGTGCTGCTGGCACTGAAAGAGATCATTTCCCCCTGAACCTTCAACTGAAGAAGAGGATACAGGGTAAATACTGCCTTCACAGAAATATATATCACCTGCATGTCTAACTTTTTTATCCCAATGGCTGGAGGAAATTCACTAAGAATTATTCATGCTTGCTGATAGTGGAGTTTATTTGCATGTACTGTCTGTGTTCTTTTAGAACCCGGTTCACTGAAGGAATCATGCAAAAACAATGCAAACACACTCGAAAAAATCTGTGTCGAACACAATTTGCCCAGTGGAATTGCAGGGCCAGGTAAATACCATGCATCTGCATATAAACCTGGTTTTAGAATTTTTCAGCATCATTTGATCATTTTGATTTAATAATTGATAGAATTTATGCTTATATAATATACATTTAAATCTATTTATTTCATTATTAATTAACTGATCATTAATTATTACAGTAATTATTTGTTGTTATTGTTATATGTTTTATATATTATAATTTCTACATTTAAAGATGTATTTACATGTATATGATCTATTCTCAGATTCTGGAGCTGGTTGATTTCAGAGTGACAGAAGACCTTAACGGATCTGCACCTGTTTGGTGTAGTGGCCAGTTTGGCTCAGAACATAGCCACGCAAGAATGAGTCAGCAGGCCAACTATTGAACATACAAAATGGCAATAGAAGAGGAGTCACTGATCTTCAATGAATACTCAGGGCCAGTTTATGAATGTTTGTGTCTAGGACTGAAAATGTGTATATCCATTTGTAGTATCTGTACCATTCAACTGTACAAAAGTACAAGGGCATGCGCTTGCATACCAGAAACATGTGATTGGAGGGTGACCCATGTCAGCCTGGGAAGTCGTGTGTAGTCTTGAAGTCCATTACCCTGAGGAGGGTTTGGGGGCATTTGGCCGTGATGCTACATTACAGCCCATATGCCAGAGATTCCCACACACATGCTCTTTCATTCCTGCTCACTTTTTTAGGATCTCTAACAGCTTCCACTCAATGCAGGGGACCCATTCTATGTTTCCTGGGTTATGTGTGCGAGAGGATATGGGGTCACGCCTCTTTGCTGATTTATGGCATTTCTCTTTGAGAGTGTGAGCGATGCCTTTTCGTTGCACTAGTGGACAAATGAAAAGGAGCAAGCGATTCCTCAAAACGTAGTGTTTTCCTCTGCCTGTGTGTGGTTTTTTTTTTGGTTCCAGTGATGAGAACAGTAAAATTATGGCTTAATTGGACTGGTTCAACTGCGTGTCTCACTGCATCATTACAAAATGAAAAAAAGGAGGGAAACCTGAAATGACCTCTTTAAGCATCCCGCCTCTCTCTCTTTCGCACTCTCTGACCCAGTCCAAAACATAAACACACATACCGCCAAAACCTGCTTAAGTGGGTCACTCATCTGTAATGCAATAATGTAAGCGTGAGGTCCACGGTGATGGGGCACAACAACAGAAATGGGTTAGAGCTGCTATTATCCTCCTCTCTGTCTCTGGTGCGCTCTCTGTTGCGCCTGCTATTATCCACACTGCAGTTTGGGCTCTTTTTCTGCAAACCAAGTGCAATTAATGATCATTAGCTGGCCTGTCTCCCCTCATTCCCATCAAACCCCCTGCCTCACCACAAGGCAAATGGGCCAATAGCAGTTAGTCTGAATGTGGGGTACTGGCAGCTATTCTCCTCCTAGCATGCTTTTCTGAACGGAGCGGCTCATTAGCACGGGGATGACCATCGCTGTGCCACACGCTGGACAGTGGAGCTCTGTCCCGACTGAATAGTCATTGCCTCTGAGCAATTTTCCCAGTGTGTGGGCGTGCAAGTTTGTATTTGTATAGGTGTGTGTTGGTCACATTGCTCCAGAGCGTATCCCCTAAACACCCTCCTCTTACTCAGGCAGGGTTTTTTTATCCGTTATATTGGTGGGTTGGCCTTGAGTCTGAGATCATTGTTTTAGGGGACAGGCTATAATGAGCAACCACAATAGGCTCAGAACACTTTAGCATCATTGCCACATACCCCCCCACCCCCCCACCCCACACACACCCCAAAACAACAGGCAACAAGATTAGGTCCCGTTGGACAGTACCCGCCAAAATACGGCAACATTTACCGGCTATCCTTGGGTGACCCCATCATCTTCTGTCATTTGGTATATATATATATATATATATATATATATATATATATATATATATATATATATGTGTGTGTGTGTGTGTGTGTGTGTGTGTGTGTGTGTGTGTGTTATAATTCATTATATTTATATAATAATAATAAAATATTTGAGTATATATAAAACAATTGTATATAAATACAACTGATACTGATCAAATATTAGTGTACAGAAATCGCAGAGACATCTCTTTTAACTCACAATGATTTCATGCGCTCCCTCATCAGGAAGATGGATTTCAGATCTCTGAAGCCAAGGTTTGTTTTCTATCAATGCTAATGGTATTTAATGTAGAAAATGAACATCTGTCTTACTCGCTAACAAACTGTTCCTGATAATTTGGCAATTCTGCCCCCCCCCCCCTCATTATGGACTAATTACTATGGACTAATTACAATGAAATAGAGACCATAAAACACTTTAAAGACCAACTCAAACGCGGACTTAGTAAAACTAGCTGTTTCCGTCAAACACCTTGCATGTTCATTGAGAGCCAAAGTAAAAAAGAGAAATGGGATTTTCTCTTATTTTTCCTTCAGCCTTCCCCCTCCCTGGTATTCATGGATTACAGGCTGTAATCTCATTAAAGTGGCCGGCAGTGTACATCCAGTGCAGCGTTCTCTGTAATCAGGCAAAGACATACTGCTCATCTTGTATAAACAAGAGGTATAAGGTGGACATTCAGTAGCAAGACCCAACCAGGCCCATGCACTGAACAGAGAGGGCTGGTTTCTGAACAGCATGGAGACTTGGAGAAGTTGATGGCGGAGGTTGGGGAAACTGAGCCCCTGCCTGGTCTTGGGCTTAGCTGGAGAGGGGAGGCTAATTACAGAGTGAGCTTGGCTTGAATTGTTATCGAGCGAGAGGAGAGAGGAGTGGGCACTTTGCCAGGGGATTACAGGACGCACACACATACACACTCACTTTAAGTCATTACCTCGGATGCATTTAACTGTGCAAACAGGTGCGCTCACAGAAGAGTAGAAAAGGCTGCTGTAACTTGAGCTCCCTCAGGCACACGTGTGAACGGAGCACACACTTTCATGCGCACATACAAACACACAGGTTATACCACACTTCTACCCTATTGCACACTTCTACCCTGACTCTAGAAGTGTGCAATAGATGATGAGTGGGGCCAAATCAATGTATACACAAGGGATTTGTTCATGTAGATGATGGCGTATAGAATGATGTTGCTGCATACCACAAGTTAAAGCCTGAAGAAAAGCCTAAACTAAACTATATATATAAATATATATCCCCATACAGGAAGTCCTGTGGTGCCAGAGGGCTGCACTGGGGCAGAGCAACTCCTAGAGGAGCTTAAGGCAGGGGGCATCCAGGCGGCAAGGAAGTCGACCGGAAGTTGAAGTCGGGTGGGGGCTGCCATCTTGTAGCAAAACTTCACTTGCGTTAGCATTCCCATTGACTCCCATTCATTTTGGCGTCACTTTGACAGCGAATAACTTTACATCTGAGGCGTTTAAAGACTCCGTTTGTCCATTATTTATTTCTAAAGATACACGACAATGTATAAAGGGCTCCATTACCTTCTATGTTACATTATGGCCCTGTATAAACAGTTTTTGTAAAAAATAGGCTAACGGTTGTGTCATAACCACTCGACTCTCTGTCGCATTACCGTACAGACTGGAGGAGAAGCTCGCAGGCAATTAACTTAATATGGCGTACTGGCATTACATTTTAAAACACTATACACAATAATTAATCAGAATACTTACTCCTGCTCACTCACGCCAAAGAACTCCCCGCTCATGCTCGCCGTCTCTGCAAGATTAACGATGGCAGTTTGCAAGCACAGCTACTAGAAGATTTACATCTGTCAGACAGGTTGCTGACGTCGTCAAGCTTCGTTTGAGTCTGCGCGTCAGAAATGGAAGTGCTAAAAAACGCTAAAAATGGGCTTCACTTGTCTCAATTGAGTTCCAATGGGGTCGCTGTGTCCATTTCTTTTACTGTCTATGGGGGCATCATGCCTGAGCATGAGGCGTCTGTGAAATAGGAACTTTGCAATTTACACTCCCTCGATCTTCTTGACTTCCTCGCTCATCTGCCTCTCTTCATCCTCATTCATAACACAGTCATTGCCAACCCCTTCGATGACTCCAGCAACCTGTAATGGTATGAACTACTGTTTGCAATAATAATTAGACCATATTAACATTCAAATCAATACATGTATTAGATATATAATGCATATGTATGAAACAGTTTTTTCAAAGAAGCAATTTTGCTCACCAAGGCTGCATTTATTTAATCAAAAATACAGTATAAAATGTAACCATTCAGTAACCATTACTCCATTCTTCAGTTTCACGTGAACCTTCATAAATCAATGTAACTTGCTGATTTAGGGACAGTAAATGCTTTACTGACACTAAATGCTTTACTGTCGCTTCACTTTTTAAATTTATTAAAAAATATATATATTTTCAACTTTTCAATAGTAGTGTTTATAATATAATATTATATTATATAACATTATATTATATTTATAATATAATATGACACATCTCATTTAATACATATATTATATTATATTATATTATATTATATTATATTATATTATATTATATTATATTATATTATATTATATTATATTATATTATATTATATTATATTATGGAGTGAACACAGGTCAACTGATGAAGTAGAGACATTTCATATTTTGTATGCTGTTTCAATGTGATGAATCAAGAATATACAAATACTGATACAAATGATTGTTTAAGTGTCCCATTTAATCTGTTTTCTTCTCCTTTTGAAAGTGTTGAATGACCAAACCTTAATAATAAAAATGAACTACAATGATACGTAGTTAATTAATATTTCTGCATCCATATCAATAACCCATAAAAGGAGTAAAGACTCACTAACTTTCAGAATGTTAGTCAAAATGACAAAACCTTACTCTATTTCACAGAAGATTAGGGCATAGATTTAATTTTTACTGCACAAGACTGAGACGTCACAGCTGAACATTAGTAGAGTGGAGAGGAGTGCTGTCTGTGGTACTGAAACACTGTTTGCATTTGCACTCTTCAGGGTCAAAATTAAGCAGCTCATATTTCATGCAGGCTAGTCCCTTTATTAAATGTAATTTGCAATTCGGCATACAGAGAGTAAAAAGCTTGCACAATGTATTCATTAAACATCCTATCATCACTGATAATCACTCACCGACTCGGCAGGACTCAGTAGGGGAAAGTGGAGAGAAGAGCTTTAACAAGCATAGAGACCACCATCACATTCACAAATAACAAAAGTAAGCATTTGTATAAGAAAGAGGAGAGGGAGGAAAAATGAAAAGGATCGAGGTAGCGAGAAAAGCAGAGAATGACCGGTCTCATTTAGCCTAAAGAAATGGCCACAGCCCTCTGTTAGACATTGGACAGTCGTGAAAAGCTCTCTGGGCACTCATGAGGATGTGAGTGCTGTTTAACTGTCTGCGTCTTTAGATTTAGAAAGTCTGCTGAAGAAGTTGAGAGGCAGGGATGGCAGCACTTTCAAAGAGAATGAAAGGAAGCTGGAGAGGAGTGATAACAAGAAGTCCCCATGAATTTCAACAGGGAGAACATCAGAGGGGCCCGGATCACTAATCAGTGTGGGTTACATGCTGCCGCTCCTGTTCTATTCAGGCATGGCATAATGAGGAGGCAACATTCTGCCACAATGGGATGGACACGCGGAAGGGCTCGAATGGGCTGTGTGCACAACTACACACACTGTATTGCTCGCTACCGTTCCCTTGGACACAGTTCAGATTGAGCATGAATAGTTTGTAAAAGGAATTGGTGGCTTGTATTTTCAGGTTGGCTCATTCACAAAAAGTCAATGGGAAATTTCAGCACTGAATTCACATTGCTTTCGGTGGAGATTGTTTTCAAAAACAAACAAATAGAAGTTCTGCAAAGATTATTGAAGTACGTTTTACAAGAAAATACTATTTCAGTTTTTCCACTTTTAAAATGTTCACCTTGAATTTAATGTTACTTTTTTTATTACTTTCTAATTATGAAATTAACTAGCGATTTCTGTGTGAAAACTTTCTATGCATATTTTTGTTCAGTGTAATGATTTCAGTAATGTCTCTTGATTAAACCAGGTCCTTGATCAAGACTATTGAAGGGAAGCCACAGATCTGGACGTGATATTAAATTTTCTATAGCCTAATCTTTCACCAACAGAAACAAGAGGCCAGAAAATCAAGTGGAAAATGTGCTTTATCCATCTGAGAGATCCTGATTTATTGATTTTCTCCAGGATTTAGAGAGAGAGAAAAAAAACGCACTGTCTCTCTTCCCCAAATTGATTTCACAGCAGTTAAATATGAAGCTCTAGTTATTGAAATGTAACTGAAAAATGGTTCTAGTACCTTACAATAAGACTGTGCTTGGTCAAGCGTCTGATGGATAAGTGCAAAAAATTGATTTCCCAAGCTAGTCGACAGTTCAGACCCTTCCAATCTGGACTGTGGTGTTACATGTCATAGAAGTTGGGTCACAGTGAATCTCACAGTCTCGGGAAATTCTGGGACACCTGACAGTATATTGGGGTTTTTTGCAGCTATTCAATTAAAGAACCATTTTAGGTTCCACAAAGAACCTTCCAGATTAAAGTATCAGAAGCATTTTTTTTTTTTCGAAGTGTGAAGAATATTGAAATAATTTAAACTAAAAACTAGTTTTGCAATGGAAAAGGTTTGTGGATGTCAAAGGTTCTTCACGGAACAAATGCCACACTGTTTTTAAACATATATATATATATATATATATATATATATATATATATATATATATATATATATATATATATATATATATATATATATATATATATATATATATATATATATATATATATATATCCCATCCTATGCTACACTTGCTAGACCCTGCCTGGTCGAGTTAGTTTAAAACATTGCTTAAATCTCAGATAAATTGAAAGGCTGGGGTAGCCTACTTCGTTTTACCCTAAACAAAACTCGCCTTACTTTCGTGTGGGGCAGTTCTTTTCTTCTTCTTCAACACCTGCCTCTTGTGGACAGCAGTCGCTTCCTGACGCTGTGTTATTAAAGGGAAAGTTGTTGAGTGCATGTCAGAAAGGCACAAGCGCCTTCAGCCGACTCCACTCGAGCGCCACACACGCACACAGAGCCTTTCAATTCATTACAGTAGGCACGCGCCCGCCCCGCGCGCGCACACTTTAGATGTCAAACTCTACGATTGTTATTCAAACTCTGCAACTTTTGAGTTATCTATGCGTAACTTAACAAAAATTAGATTTTTTACTGAATATGTTTGTCAGTAAAGTCAAGTTCGCATTTTCAAATCGTTTTGTTTCATTAAAACATGTTTGCAATTTCTGAATTTAAAGTTATTTTGCTATTTTTTGCGAGAGGTAGACAATGTGTTGGTGGTGTAACTGTTCAGATATTTAAAAAAAAGCCCTGTTAAAAGACTAAAATGTCTGAAAAAAATATGTTGATCAAAGAGGTTAGCATCACTTTTTTTATATATATATACTTTTCAAGGGTCAACACAAATCGATGTCAGTATGGCAGACAGGGTCATGAAGGAAACTATCATATCTGTAAATTGTATTTTCTTAACAAATATTTGATTTTTTACAGATTCTGTTAAGAACCATTGTGCCCTGTGCGTTTCACACATATTTCATATTTCATAGCATTTAAACATCTTATTTTAATTCTTAGCATTAATAAAATAAAATATGTTACGTTTTTAAATCATTTGAATACTTGGTCCTGTATGCTCTCTCTCTCTCCCTCTCTCTCTCTCTCTCTCTCTCAGCCATACTCACCCATAAAAATGTGAGTAGGGTGAGCAAACAATATGCTTATTTTCCAAAAGTGCTGTCTTCTCCAAATTGGCATTCATTATGAGCGCAGTCTGTGTAACGGTCCAGTATTCTGGTCACGTCTCCTCCTGCCTGACAACAGGCAGACTGCCGAGGGTTAGCAGGCTTGCTTATCACTTTTGTTGCCCATTAAGATAAAACAAATCTACACTTAGAATGGCTTTCAGTAACCATGAAGATAAAAGGCTGCAATACATAAAACAAACTCAAGAAAACGTTTCTTTTAGAAACTTTTATTATGAGACTAAACTGTAGAAAATATGCAGATAAGGCATATTCTTATTTTCTGAGATGCAAAACCCAGCATTGTGAAGGCAAAGTGGAACAGGCAGTGTGGGGAGACAAAACACCTCCGTTTGGGCAATAGCTGCATAACATTTGATCACTCCAAACCTATTACCATTGCAGTTATTATTAAATAAGACACGTTGGTGTTGAAACTTTAACTCCTCTAAAACCTCCACATATGTAAAGGGAATTGCCAGCTGCGATGCATTTGAGACTAAGTCTGAATAGGAGAGAGGTAATGAGCAATTTACGGCAGGCTATATGTCAAAAATAGATACATATTAAAATGAATGTGTACAAAAACATCTATAAATCTCTTACATACAAAAATAGCTTAATATATTTCAAAAACAACGTTTTATACAAATAGAACTTCATATATTAAAAGTCGCCAAGTTGGAAGCATAATAGAGTTGTGAGAGGGGTCTATCAGGGCAAACCTTCTTTGATTACATTAGCATAGATATAGAACAACGTCTGCTTATTGTTGTCATATTACAAATTGTTTTCTTGGGCGAATGCGCTGGAAGGACTGGACTCCCGCTCTTCCCTTTTAGTCCACTGGCTCTATGACACTCGGGACCCCTGGTTTGCCAGTTTGTATGGGCCATCTCTGGGTGTGGATCCGAGTCTATCCGAACCGGACTGCAGCGCAAACGCAGAGCTTTGTGTTCTTGGAGGACATCCGATTGCCTCCCACGCGAGTACTGCGATTTTTAGGTATTTCCTAGAAAGAGAACGGGACTTGGTGAGTATCTTGCATGAACAACAAAATCGTGAAACCACAATTATAGCAGAAGGAAATGTTAATTTATTTCATACGAACCTTTCATGAACGTTCAAAACCAATTGGTGAAGTCCAGGAGCTCTTGTTCTTCAGGACTCAGAGGGTCGTAAGAGCCCTCATCTGAGGAGTAAGAGGACACGGGCGAACCGGCCATAGAGTTCATGTCATTAGAGTAGTTTTGGGAGATGGTGGGTGACAGGACGCCCGACTGGAACGCCGCGCTTACCGCGTCATGCTCGTCTAATAATTGCTGGAGCGCGCGAATGTACTCCACAGCCGAGCGCAGCGTCTCCACTTTGCTCATCTTCTTGTTCGCCGCTCCGTTGGGAACGTGTTCGCGGAGAGTAGCAAAGCCGTTGTTCACCAGCTTTACCCGGTTGCGTTCTCTCTCGTTTCGCCTGGCCACCGCGTGCGGCTGCTGCTGGGGCAAACTGTACCCGAAGCCGGCAAAGTTGAGTCTCCTTTTGCACCGGAGCAGCTCCGGAGCGGATGAGAGCTGCCTCTTTGCCTGCTTCGACACGGACTTGGTGCTGCACTGTTTGTCGGTCGGACTGAGTTGGATGCTCTGAGAGGCAAAAAAGCAAGCAGGTGGCATGAACTGCTGCTGGTTTACGCTTATTTCCATCTTGGCAGTGATGTTCATTTCGCGGAGGAAACGCACAAACGTTTTCTTTGGAATGCCCAGTGGCCGTGCGTCTTGCTCGTGGCGTTCACGAGTGGCTTCAACGGGCAGGGCTGCTCCGGACTCTCGACCTGTTCTGAGTTGTGAGATGGAAACAGCGTGGCCTTTTCAATACGCCGGCGGCCCGCCGCGCGTCCCCCGTGACCACGCCCCCTGAGATGCGCTTGCTTTGCGTACGCCGGGCGCGTGCCGCTCCAGCCACTGAGTAAACAACTTCTCGTAAAGAATGACTAGAGGTGTTTTTTGGTTATGACAAGTGTTTGTCGGAGAACAAACACACGCGCACACTCAACTTCGAGCTGCATTAAAGGCATCCTGTGACCTTGTAAAATGTAACGAGTAATTAATCTTGAGATTAATCATTTTAAAACGCGGAAAAAACACGTTGACTGTATTTGCAGGTATATATATATATATATATATATATATATATATATATATATATATATATATATATATATATATATATATATATATAATTAATTTATTCAAATGTTAGGTGTTTATGAAAATGGCAGTCATGAATACAGAAGACTAGTTTTCAAAATTAGCCTAAATCTGCCATTAAACAGCATTAATTGAAAAAAAAAGAGTTTATAAACGCAAAACAATTAATAGAAATAAAAAAAATTAAGATTAAATATCTAACCACTGTTTGCCAACCAATAACGTCATTGCTAATATTTAAAACATGACAACTTTCCCCAACTTGGCATTTATGAAAAAAGAGGTGTAGTTTTGAGGACAGAGGGTTTTGAGTGTTTCAAATCAAAACAGTTTGTTTGTGACAACATGCCCCTGCAACATAAGCTTTTTAAAACGTCGAACATCATCGTATCAAATAAATCAGATCAGATGCAAATAGCAAGTAATTTGCAGCCGCTATTGTGGTAAGACGAATCCATTCAAAGGTAAATAAACTCATTCAAGGCACTTTGCTTTCATTGGATTCAGGTGTAGTTTGGTAATGAATTAACACTTGTCACAACTGTTATACTGTTAACGTGTTTACAGCCATATAATATAGTTCTTTGCCCGGGCGAGATGAATTTGCCCAGTCATTATTAGAAATCATCACAGCTGGAAAGGCGGAACGGATGGGTTATTTTGAGGACGCGCATTAAGAAAAGCTCCTGACACCTTATTTACTCTACGTATTTCTCTCGATGAAATTCGCCTCTTTCATAGCGCACGATAATGGCATTGGTTTCAACCAACTTTGTTTGAATGACTTTGCCTGCGCAAGTTTTGTGTGCGCGCGCTATGCATGTGGAGTGGAGAGGGAGGTAGACAATAAATTGTGTAATTTCTCTTGGTTGGCTGAAGCATTCAAGATCGGGCCAACACTCAAGCACTCCCTCTTTCTTTCCCCCCTTCTCCTCTTTTAGCGCAGCGAGGGTGTTTAGAAAAGAAGCGTGGGTTCTATTCACTCCGCCTGGGACTCCCTGAAACATATCCACCGTGCTCTGTCAGCATTTGCAGAGTCCAATTAGCGTTGTGTAAGCTATTTTTCTTTTTGCTGAGGGAAGGTTCCAGTCATTCCTGATTGTAATAATTAAAATGGCATATTTGGCATGACATGTTTCATTTCGTTAGCTGTTAAAACTACATTTTAAAAGTTTTTAGTTGTTGTTGTTTTGATCAATTCAATGACTATTAATTGGTGAGCTTTCGAAAGCAGGTGTCTGGCGTTTATGCACTGCTGTTTCTGAACGCTAGTGGATGAGAGCGCGTTTGCGCAGATGAGCAGATCATGTTAATTGATGAACCGAACACCGATGATTCCTTAACTGCCTAAACTTACTTTTACGTCGTACACGAGCATAGAAGTGAGTGAAAGCCTAAGGCGCGCGAGCCACTGCAATCATGCAGTAACAGTACAAGACAATTTGGACTACAAACATACATTTACTGCACATATATCGTATATAAAACACAATTTCTATATTGACACATAATTATACACAAACACTGGATGATTTACTGGGTTTGCAGTTACAACTGTGCTCAAAAAGAGGAGTTCCCAGTGTTGCCGTGGATAACCATTTTGTCTTCTAGATTGTCTTTATTTTGAAGAACACTTCAAATGACCCGACGAACTCTTTTTCTACTAAAGAGCGGTTAGTGCAGTGGAAAAATCCCATGAATGGATCCACCGATGCCAATAAAGTAGCTATTTTTAATATGGCAAATGACAAATGACCAGAACTTCTCCCCTGGCCCTATGTATTCATCTTATACGTTTCTATTAGGCCTATTTAAAAGTGCATATTTAAATAAGTGGGAATGTGTGTATTTTTTATTTATTTTATTGTTTTATTGTGTTACAGGCCACTTTGAGTAAACTTCACAAAACTCCCCTTAACAATATTAGGCACAGGCCAGATGTGTTGGTCATACCAGCTGTTGATTAATTTTATTTCGTTTGAATAGCCTACATAGTTAGCCACTATGCCTCGGTCTGTGTTTGTGTTAATATTTTGATACAGGGGGGAGTCTACTTTATCCTAAACTTCCCTGAAAACATCTGCAGGCGTTAAGGGGAATGGTGTCCATGTTCAGAGGCGAGTCTTTGCTGTTATGCACTTTGATAAGACTTCAGCTCTTCATAGATCACATAGAGGTTTGGTCATGGGCCTATACTCCCTGTGTAAATAGACATCCATGTTCAATATTGTCATATATCCAGTGATCACAAAGTAATCTAATGTCAAAGTAAAGCCATTTCGGTTGCACTTTATTTTACAGTATACGTGTACTAACATGGTAACTACATGGGGTAGGGTTAGGTTTAGGGGTAGGTTCAGGGTTAGTATCTAGTTATTACATAGTTATTGTAATTACTATAATAAGTACATAGTATGTACATGGGGAACAGGACTGTAAAATAGAGTGCTATCGCCATTTCAGTAGGCTAATATTAATTAAATGAATTGCGTTTTTTCTCTCTCTTCAGTTTATGGGATTTTGTACGTTTACTGTTGTCCTTCTTATCTATAGCTATTTAAATGGTGTGCCTTTGTCCAATGCATTAAAGAAAAAAAAGTTTTTGGACAGTGGAGCTAACGCAATAGATGGTTGATAATTAATAATGTATAGACAAAAACTGCCATCTAGTGGTGAAGTCACGAATGGTTTGTAAATGTGTGTTGCACTGGTGTCAATACATTGATTAACTTGACACAAATGAAAAAAATGGGTTTGATGATTACATTTGCTGAGTCTATGAGCTAAATGCAGGCTATAACTTGTCGGTTGAATGTTAATAACCTTTTCCAATGTGTTAGTCCTCCTAATTAAGACTTGAACCACACAAAGTTCGTCAAAATTAAAAGCAAAGTTGTAGGACTACACTTCGCTGGTGTTTGAATAACGTTTCGTTAAACACAAAAGTTAAATTAGAAAGTAAGAAACTTATTTGTACCTGACGACAAACAAAACGTGCAGAAATAACAAAATGTTAGTGTTTGTTTGGAAATTATTTGACCTAATTAACGGTTAGCTAACTGTGGCAGAGGCGCGCATTTTGCGCCCCGCGAGACAAATCTCAACAGATTACGCAAGGGGAAATAATATAAATAAAAATAATCTTAAAAGTACACCTCTCTGTTACAGTAAATCAGTGTATCAGTGTTTGGCGCCATCCTGTGGTCATAAACGTATAGTTAAGATTATTATTTATAACGGGATCCTGCATCTGTTTTTCCAATCTTGAACACTCAATCCCTTTTACTTAAAAAAATAATTAATTAATCTACTAACACAAATATTGTATAAAGTAGAAAAAAAACAAAACAGCGAAGTAATCGTTACGAAATGCTGAATTTGAACTCCTCCATCTTCAACCAAATACCCCCCAACCCCCCTGCAAACTCTTTCCCCCTCTGGACAACACAAACCAGATATCCCAGAGGTTAAGGGCGTCTCGTCGCGTGACACCCACACGGGCCGTTCAGGGGGTGTGGTGTCACGAGGTGCTTTTAAACGACTGGAGTTTTGGATGGGCAACACAAAGTGCACACAAGCATTCAACAAATCGCCTGAGAACTGAAGCAAGAATGGACGCAGGTTTCAGACAGATGAACGGGAATCTGGAGAGAAAGGTGAATTATTCTCAATTTTAAATGTTTTTCTATATATATACATATATATATATATATATATATATATATATATATATATATATATATATATATATATATAATGTGATTTTATTAGTAAAACAGTTTAGATTATTTTAAATATATTTTAAAATATTTTATAGAATTTGACCCAACACTAGATGACAAGAGTAAAGACATTGAGACTAGGGTGTAAAGTAGAATTGATTATGTAATGCAGAAAAGTCAAAGTTACAATTTTGTGTGAACCTGCAATTGTTCAATGACAATCCAGCTCATTCTTATTATTGTTAAACCTGACTGGAAATTTCTCTCCAGACCACAAAACGAGGTTCAACATACTAGCTATAGCATCAACTGAAAGACTCCAGTTATATCATTTGTTAGACCTATATTTACTGTATGCAATCAGAAATGTTTAACTAACAATGTCTAAGTGGTCAATAATACAATAATTGCTGTTTTTTTTTTCTTCTTTTTAAGTATTATGGAAAAGTAGGGGTGAAAGTTATGTCACTGGCACCTGATTCACAGGAATGTGGGTTCACAGGAATGTGAGTGTGACTTTAGTCATGAGTTTTGAAGTCCTTATGCTCAGTCACACACAGATTTTTTTGAAGCCACTTTAAGGTCTTGCAAAAGTTTTCATACTAAGATAATGATGTTTATCAGAGTCCTAAACCTACACAAACCTGCTGACATTATTCAGTTTGAAGCAATATATGACCATTTTGGGAATTATGGCCATTCATATTTAAATTAACTTCCTAAAGTTACTTATCAGATGTTTAGTTTTGCTAATGTGTAACAGACAAATACCATAAAAACCATTTCAAAGAATGAAAAATGGACACTAATTAAATAAAAAGTGCAAAGCAATGAAAATGTAATTTTAAATGACAGTTCTGCCCTCATTTGATGCGTGTTGACGACGATGAGTGCAACTGTGTGAGTGTCTTGGCATTTGTTCGTTTAACAGGGCTCTCTGACCTCATCCTACCTGGAAGAACCATTAAATAAAACAGGAGTGGTGTCCTGCATCTTCTCTTTGAAGCAGGAAGTTGGCGCACTTGTAAAAGCTCTAAGACTCTTTGAGGTTAGTGTCTGGACACAAAACATTTGCATTCTATCATTTGTCCCTTTTCACACTCTTTTTGTATGGTTGTATGTCTGTTTATTTTTGTCTCTCACTCTTTCTCTCTCTCTAATATACACTTGCATTTATCTAAAGCCAAAACATGAGGGTCAAGGACAGCAGATGATAGTGGTAGATTTGTAGAAATGCAAAACAGGACTATATTTGTATTTGCAGGGTATTAGGTAATACTGTGCACATGATGTAACTTCAATGAAGTTTGCTGGATGACGCATTTAGTAATATTGAGAAACAGTACACATTTTTCATATACATATACTACCAGCATTGTTGCAACACAAAGCTGGTTGAAAATCGCTGAACTTGTCTTAAATGGTGATTTTGTGCCACAAAAAAATAAAATAAAAATAAATTGCAAATGAAAGCTTCTGTCACTTATAAAAACATGGTGTATTTATTTATTCTGAGACATGAATGCTGAAAAATAATACCTCGGGAAAGAAAGCTTCAAGGGGGGGGGAATAAAGATGTGTGTACTTTTATTTAGCAAGGATGCATTAAAATTATTTAAAGAAAAATTAAGTAATCAGCATATTATACATTTTTTAAGAATCATGTGACACTGAAGAATATAATGACTGATAAAAAAAAAAACAGCTCTAAAAATAAATTTTTTAAATGTATTAAAATTGAAAACAGTTAAATTTTTTAAATGTATCTTACTGAACCTCAAGTTTTATTTTGCATAATATACGTTCTGGTATAAATTCAGTAAATATACATAAAATAAAAAAGCAATGAAAAGCAGAGACAAAGCTTTAGGCCACTGGAAACACAACATCGTGTCAATCAATAACATCAACCAGAACTGTGTTTTGAGATAACAGGACATTATAGACATGTCTTGTAGTAATGCCAAGATTTCTTGAATCATCTACAAAGTTCTTGTATCAAAGTTCAGTATATTTTGTTTTGGGATGTTGACTTTTCTACTGCCTACGTGCAATGAAACGTTCTCCCAAGTAGACGACGGGTTTCATTCACTGATTATAAAAAAACTATTACACAAGCAGAGCGAGTTGCATACTAATATATGTTGTGCTTTCCTGAAATCCTGCATCCATACTAATGATCCTAAATTCTTCTCCGGTGCTTTTCTGCAAGTCATTAATGTATATGTGCCAATTACTCACCCCCTAATGCTACTATAAAAATAAAGCTCGGCCTGTGGATTCTGATTGGCTCTTCCATACCATCCTACTCCACCCCCTTTAAAACGCCCCCTACTCCACCCTTCACCACGGATACCCCGCACACACTTTCCAGCTTTATTTTGACCTAATACAAATACAATCTCTTACAGCCCACACTGAATGTTTGTTATTAGGGAAAAGGATGCTTTATGAAAGACTCAAAACAACTATAACGGCTGATTATAGTTATTATGAAAAATGGCTATATTATTCTGAATGAACTATGCAGCTCCAACAATTTAAATAGAACTTTAAATGAATTAATTATTAATATAAAGCAATTAATTAATAATTAATTAATTAATAATACCACTAATTAATATGCATAGTATCTTTAGATATTAGATTTTTTTTAGGGCAATTTAAAACATATAATTGCAAATTATACATATTATATAACATATGCAGACACTTGATCTTAAATTTGGAAACAACGAATGTTGTGACTGAACGCAATTAAAATAATCCAGGACTGCGAAACAAAAAGGCAGTAATTCTCTGTTGTGTTGTTTTTTGAGTGTCAAAGGATGCAGATTCATATGGACTCAATCATTACCACATGGAGGGGAAATGTCGAAAAAGTACCAAAGAAGGTCCAAGGCATTGTAAAACCTATCCGCCTTCTCTACAGGCCTATAGCAGACAGCAATGGGTGTCCTCCCTCTCTGTGTTTAAAAAAACACATAAATACAAACAGGTTTTGGCTTGAACACTGCAGTTAAACTTAATTATGCGAAAAAACACCCACTCTCCTATTGGCTGGAGAAAAGCTGCACATGTGAGTCTAATCATTCATGTTTGCAGTACATCTTACACATCTTTTTTAATTTATCGTAAAACATTTTATTAAAGTGGTCAGGGTACAGAAACCCTGATACATAATTAGAACCATAATTGAAATACTCAGTTTAGAATGCAGCTGGACAACCTTAAAACTTTCTCCACACAGTTGTATATTGAATTTGTTTTTATGTTAGATGGATTGGCTTGGAGTGCAACCTTGTGTTTATTCACTATATGCATATAAACTATATCTAAACACCAAACTAATGCTGGGTGTATTAAGCAAATTAAAAAATGATTGTCAGATGATCAATATATAAATGATTGTCAGATTGTCAATATGTTCAAGATATAGATATAGATACCTATATTATGAAAAAACAAATACATTTTCTCTCATTTATATACAGTATATATATATATATGTGTGTGTGTGTGTGTGTGTGTGTGTGTGTGTGTGTACAGACAGAGAGAGAGAGAGCATAGCAACTTAAGAAATGCATTATATAAATATTACTAATACATAAATATCTTGTAATATATATTGTTTAATTATCGTAAGTTATATAATATATTGCAGCATTATGTACATGTATGTACTTTGCAGGAGAAAGGCATTAATCTGACCCACATTGAGTCCCGTCCATCACGCAACAACAAAGAAGAATACGAGTTCTTCATCAGTGTGGATCAAGCCTCTTCTAATGCTCTGGACGAGGTTGTTGACGGTCTGCGCACGCAAATCACTGGCCAAGTTCATGAGCTGTCTCGCAACAAACAGAAGGACACAGGTGAGGCACAGGGCAAATGTCCAGTGGACAACTCATGAGAAAAGAAATAAAACTGTTACCACATTTCAAGGTCAGACAGAAATACACCAAGAGAGCGAGATTAGGATAGTAAAGAATATGATGAACAGAAATAGAACACATGCTGTAATCGTTCATAAATGTCATTGCGGAGATGGATGACAAAGACCCTTGCTCTCAGCCTCTCTTATGGTTGTTTCCAGAATCGCATTAGTTTAGTTTTTGAGGACAAACAGACTCGTAGAGATGGACTGAAATGTCTTGTTTCTATTCAAAGGTAAGTTTCAGCAGGGTGGGGGTCAAAGTTCAATACAAAGCCAGTCCAACCAACAATTTCCCCAGTTGTACAATAAGAAAACACAGAGCAGGGGACATTAAGGGATATTTATGGCTGATGAGGAAAGCCAGTCAGGGTCTCCAGTTCTTAGCCTTTTGTTCAGACAGCCTCGGGCTCGTACCAATGACTGGACCCCCAAAGAGTTTAACTGTCATAAATCTAGCTGATGTAGAGTAAGCTTTAGCCTCATAGCCTGGGCTGCGTTGTCACCCTCTGGCTCATTTGCCTCACAATGCTTTCTGTTTACTACTGTGTCATCCATCACTGTTAGCATGCCAGCGTTAGCTACCACACTATTCGATATTACACAGTTCACATATTTAGAATTTAGTACTTTAATTTCTATTCAATAAAGAGAATGGAAACACTATAGATCTCATTCAAATCTAAATCAGGAAACTCTATAGGGTCAAGCAATTTTGGTAGGTTTAAAGGTAGGCAGCTTTGTTGTGTTTTTCTTTTTTTAAAGCACTAGAATTTATTTTATTCAGAAATGTATTATATGAGTTGTAAAGTTGTCTATAAAAGTCTTGCCTTGCCCCATGGATTTCCATTGTACATGCCTTACTATACCCTTTTAAAATATGTGCACTTAATTGTAATCAGATAATGTCATATTATTGAAATAAAAGGTCACTTAATTGTACATAAAGAGATAATACTTTCATCAATAAATATTTAACACACTTAACTACACTTTTGAAATGTGTATTTTGTAATAATGTTAGAAATAAAAGTTTTACTTCTAAGTACTTTTTAAATAATTTGTCATGTACTTTAAAAAGCACACTTATTTAAAGTGCTGACTAGCATAATGTAAATTAGCTTACTTGATAATTTTAACTGTAGAGTGTTATTCAGAATAAAATTTCAAGTTAATATTTGAAATATTTTAAATTTACTAAATTGCTTCTTCATATTTACATGTGCAATTATAAATGCATTTAAAAACACGCCATTCAGTTTCAAAAGAAATTGCACATAAATTACATATATTTTAATAAAGTGTATTTTAGTTTAGCATAAATGCTTGTCAATACATTCATTAGCACACATTAACTCAATATAAGTAATTACGAAATTACATATAAAGATATACTTTAGTCCTACTTAAATGGGTCAAAAAACATTGTATTTCATATAAATTTGATCTATAGTACATTTTCATTTAATTAAATAGCAATGAAGTGTCTGGAAGCATTGTGTTCCATATTTTATTTCTGTTTAGGTATTTGTATTTATTTTATTTTATGTATGTTTTTTTCACAAGGATAGACAAACCATGCCAAATATTTTGTCAACAGAATATAAATTGCATTGATTATATAATATATTATTCAGTCATTAACCACATTCTTACTTCTTTCCCTCTCATCCAAAGTTCCATGGTTCCCAAATGACATCCAGGACTTGGACCGTTTTGCCAATCAGATTCTCAGTTATGGGTCCGAGCTGGATTCAGACCATCCTGTAAGACATTGTGTGTGTGTGTGTGTGTGTGTGTGTTCGAAGTGACTGTCTGTATGATCAGAGAAAAGAGTGATAGTGAGAGTGAAAGGAAACTTCTTCATTTTTATTTCAAATGCATGTGTGTGCATGAAATTGATGTCAGCGCTTTAATTGAGCCCCTGTAATTATAAATAATTGCCCTTTCCAGCCGTTATTAAACTGAAATGCATTCATCATGAGCAGCAAACACTCTACAAAGGCTTGATTTGAACGAGTCTCCTTGATGAGACTGAGAAATACTGTCAAAGGCTGCTGAGAGATCAGAACTAGCTGTAGATCCACTTTCTTTCCCACTCTAACATTGCTGTCATTCACAGGGCTTTACTGACCCCATGTACCGTGCCAGAAGAAAGGAATTTGCTGACATTGCCTACAACTACAGACAGTAACTATTGCCCTCAGTGTTTTCTCTTTCTCCCCAACTTTCCCATGGGCTACAGGGACCATCCCCAACTCTAGCACTTTCCCTGTTGTTTTGTTGTGCATTCTATGGAAAATTACTCCTGCTGCCTAACAAAAGGGTTAAATTGCAGGGTCCCAGCACAGTCCAGAGTGCTGGGAGCTTTGTCATCATAAGTGAGATGCATTATTCACACGGCCACTACAAAGGGCAGGAGCACTGAATGCTATGCCCCCTGAGGAAGCTCACATTTGAATACACGCTCCATCAATAATAACACCACTCATAACTGATATGACATAGTTAAGAAGTCCAGTGTGTCTTCAGTGTGTCTTCTTTACAAAAAAAGAACCTTGTAAAAAATCTTGACAGGTGGTCTAAATGTCTTTGTGTTATAAAACAAAATATAACAGTGGAATGTATTTTAAAGAAATATAGCACAAACATGTGTTTCAAGAAAAAAATATTCTCAAAATAAAGATTGTTAGGTTTGTTGTATACTGTTTGGACAAATGTATTTGAACACATTGTCTACTAAAAATGAGCTTAACCTCCCTCCTGAGATAAAATGAGACAAATCTCCCTCCTCTTTTAGTGGACAGGTTATTCCACGTGTGGAATATACCGCTGAAGAGAAGGCCACATGGGGAACAGTTTTCAGAGAGCTGAAGACTCTGTACGCAACGCATGCCTGTCATGAACACAACCGTGTTTTTCCACTTCTGGAGAAGTACTGTGGATACCATGAGGACAACATCCCGCAGCTAGAGGACATCTCACACTACCTGCAGAGTAAGAGTGTTCTCCAGTAGAGCTAATTAAATAAATACACAGTCAGGTGAAAGGGAAGAAAAAAGAAAGGTTTAGTGTGTATATAGAAAAGGAAACTTCTAAACTACATATCTCACTCTTCCTTGATCTCTCAGCATGCACAGGTTTCCGTCTGCGTCCTGTGGCCGGTCTGCTCTCCTCGCGTGACTTCTTAGCTGGGCTCGCCTTCCGAGTGTTTCACTCGACACAGTACATTCGCCATAGCTCCAAACCCATGTACACACCTGAACCGTGAGTATTCAGACCAAAACCATGTTACCGCTTTGTTTGAAATATATGTCATAACTGTCAAAAATGATTAAAAAAAAGTGGATTTGTTTCCTCAGGGACATCTGTCATGAGCTACTGGGCCATGTCCCACTGTTTGCTGACCCAGGCTTTGCCCAGTTCTCACAGGTTTGATATGTTATGTTATAATATATATATATATATATATATATATATATATATATATATATATATATATATATATATATATATAATCCTAGTTTGAACAAAACAAGTGAAATTTATGGTATGCGAGTGTAATTTTGACTTTTATTCAGTGGTGTCAAAAGTACTGGCATTCATTACTCAAGTAGAAGTATAGATACTAGGGTTTAAAAAGACTTTTGTAGAAGTTGAAGTATCAACTCAAGCTTTTTACTCAAGTAAAAGTGTAAAAGTACTGGTTTAAGAAACTACTTAAAGTATAAAAGTAAAAGTAATGTGGGAACAAATGCCATTAAGAACAAAAGCTTAGGCCGCACCACAGGGGCCTATTGTGCACTACCCCACCGCCTCAAAAAACATTTTTCTAAAGGCCATAGGCCATAATGACTATAATGTTATATTAAAATGTTAATGTTGAAAAATTTGGGATGCACTAGGATTCCTGTTTCAGCCGCATATATGAAAATACAAAAATGGTGTGCACATCCCAAACATCCAATTAGGACGCAGGTGCAAGACAACTAAATGATATAGACAAATAAAGAAGTGAAGTCTGAACACTGAAAACTACTGCTCCAGAGGAATTTAATCAAGCAACGTTTCGACCTTCAGGTCTTCCTCAGCCGCATATATGCCCATTTAAAATGAACGCACTTTAGTACAATGCAAATACATTAAAGGACTAGAGATATGATGACTAGTTGCCAATAAGTATTGTTATGGTGCAAAAAGTCAAACTTCAGAGGCTTGTCATCAATAACTTTTAATGGAATGTACATCCAAGATTAGCTGCAGGAATCTGCGAGGGCAATGGACAAGAACATTGGTCCAGGCTTAGTAACAATTACACTTGTATGGTTGTCTATGTACAGTAAAACATTATAGTGCTGTCAAAATGAATGATTAATCCAAGTGATTAATGAAAAACTAAAACTGAAAAAGAAATCATAATCCTGATACTTTCTTGATTGATAGCTTCTTGTATTTGGTACATACGTCTGCTATGTCCAGTGTTCGGGGGGTAACGAGTTACAAAGTTGGTATAGCCTACTTATCACAACATTGTCAATCACATCGTCAATCGAAAACGCTAATTTATTAAAACGTCTCGCTACCGAACTACGTACAGTAGCTTAATTTGTGGAGGACGAAGAAAAAGCACTCATTTGGTAAATGAGCCAGTGAGAAATAATAACTTTTAAGTAGGGTCCAGTGCCTTTTCAATACTTTTAAAACGGTACCGGCTCCTAAACGGTGCCTGAACCGATACTTTAAAAAAAGAACCACAAAAAACTATGGATAACTTTAAAGAACATTACAAATATTTAAAATAAATCCATAGCTTGTTGTGCAAGTTGTGCTTCCCTTAATCTAAGGCTAATAAATGTATTTCACAGTCTGGGTCATTATTTAATACAAAACCACACATAATGTTTCTGCTGTATCTCTGTCACTCACTCTGATATTTAGTTAACATGAGTGCTGTCTGCCACTGTCTTAAATCAGTTCTGTGAATTACTGTATGGTCATTAATGAATTCTTTATAAAGTAGCAACAATGTCGTTTTTAAAAATACAGTACTGTGCAAAAGTCTTATGGAAAAAATAGTATTTTCTCCCCAAAAGGGTTTTAAGCCAGTTATTTATATCTGTAGTGTGTCAGTAGGAAATATCAATTTGCCATTAATTTTAATAATAATCTAGTGCGATTTTGAATGCACAAGCAGTCTGACAACGGCAAAATGAATGTTTGGAAATGTAAACTGATATTTTATACTGACACACTACAGCAAAATATATAAATAACTGTCCGAACACCATTCTTTTAAGTGAAAATACTAACGTGTCTAAGACTTTTGCACAGTACTGTATGTATAAAGTACGTATGATTAAATTAAGTATATTTAAATTAGTTTAATTAGGGCCCGAGCACCGATGGTGTGAGGACCCTCTTGGAATTGCTCCGTTTATTATTATTATTAGGGCCCGAGCACCGATGGTGTGAGGACCCTCTTGGAATTGCTCCGTTTATTATTAGGGCCCGAGCACCGATGGTGTGAGGACCCTCTTGGAATTGCTCCGTTTATTATTATTATTAGGGCCCGAGCACCGATGGTGTGAGGACCCTCTTGGAATTGCTCCGTTTATTATTATTATTAGGGCCCGAGCACCGATGGTGTGAGGACCCTCTTGGAATTGCTCCGTTTATTAGGGCCCGAGCACCGATGGTGTGAGGACCCTCTTGGAATTGCTCCGTTTATTATTATTATTATTATTATTATTATTATTATTATTATTATTAGGGCTCAAGCCCAAAGGGCGAGAGGCCTATTGTTTTCCTTAGGATTATTTTTAGGGCTCAAGCCCAAAGGGCGAGAGGCCTATTGTTTTCCTTAGGATTATTTTTTATTATTATTATTATTATTATTAGGGCTCAAGCCCAAAGGGCGAGAGGCCTATTGTTTTCCTTAGGATTATTTTTTATTATTATTATTATTATTATTATTATTATTATTATTATTATTATTATTTTTTCCAACGTCTCGGGTGCTTTTGGGGCCCTTAACGTGCTTAAAAAGTCTTGAAAATTGGCACACAGATTGGAACCTGCGGCCATTAGGGCCGGGCAGAGACTGATACACGGGCGTGGCACAGGGGCTCTACAGCGCCCCCTGGAATATGGAGGGCCATATATCATACATTCTTGCTCGTAGACGTATGAAACTCGGTACACATATAAATCTCATCAATCCAAACAACTTTTGTATTGCATATCATAGGCTCCGCCCAACAGGAAGTTGGCTATTTAGGGTTTAGTATTCAAATTTTTCGTCAAAGTTGTGGGGGCTTTGGGGGTCCTTAACATACTCAAAAACTCTTGAAAATTTGCGCACACTTTGGAATCTGTGGCCTTTAGGAGCCTGCAGAGGCTGGGACCCGGGCGTGGCACAGGGGCTCTACGGCGCCCCCTGGAACACAGTCAGAAATGTTGATGTATAGCTCACACATACTTGCACATATTCATATGAAACTCAGTACACATATAGATCTCATCGTGCCGAACAACTTTCGTATTGCATGTCATAGGCTCCACCCAACAGGAAGTCAGCTATTTAGAGTTATGTAAAAAGCGCATGCTCTGGAATTTGAAATACTTGTCATAGGTTTTTTTCTCGATTGCCGCCAAACTCGGTCAACATGATCTCAAGACACTGGGGATGAAAAATTGCCAGGGGATTTTTGATATCTCGAACGGTTTGCTCGTGGCGAGGCGTTGAAATTATGGCGAGAAATGAGAAACAGGAAGTGTCTAATACCATCCACATACATTTCCTGATTTTAATCAAACTTCATCAGATTATTCGTTGTATGATGTCGATCGCATATATGTGACTATTAGGAGTCAAAGGTATAGCGCCACCAACTGGCAGAAGGAAGTGTGTCATTTTCAAAATGATTTGAATTCAGCATCTTATTATTACTCGATTTGCTTCAAACTTCATCAGAATAATGTTAAAACACATCTGATATAAATCTGCAAGGGGGATATTGATATCTAAAAAATTGTTGCCGTGGCAACATGTCAAACTGGAATACTTCTCAGGTGATTTTGAGGCATATAACATGCTTAGAATTTCATCAAACTCAGAACACATATCAGTATTAGTGACAGCTAGACACTGGCAAAAGTTCATAAGAGGGCGTGGAATAGGCACTCTATAGCGCCACCTTTTGTCAAAAGTGGGGGGGTTAGTTTTAGCTACAGACACCAAACTCAGTACAAAAATTGTTCTTATCAAGACGGACAACTTTCTAATTCACAGTCATCAGCTACGACCAACAGGAAGTCGGCTATTTTGATTTGAATGTGGATTATTTTTTACATTTAGCCGTGAATTAATGCATACTGCTCAGAGGAGAGTAACACTATACACACCAAACTTGGTCTACATGTTGAAAAAACATTGAGGAACTTAAATTGTGAATGGGTTTTGGATAGCTTGGATGGTTTTGTCGTGGTGATTTTTTTAAATGACAATAAAGATGGAATTATTAATTTTCCTGCATTTTTAAATTCCAAACACTTCAAAACCTTTTTTCATACAGAAAAAAAAGTTATTCTGAGTAAATATGCATAGTTTCATGACTTTACAACACTGTATGGATAACAGAAAATTAAAAAACTGTCAGACATCTCATCTCACTCTGTCCATCTGTTTGAGTGTGTGTGCTTAGACTTCCATTGTCTGAGAGAAATAGCGCCCCTACAGGTTCAGTTACCGGACTAAAAAAGGGAGGAGACTGTCTTTTGGTTTCGATTTTAAATCGGTTAAAATACAAATAAATACTTGGATTTAATTCACAGTGACAAGCTAAACCAACATATATGATTATTATCAGGTCAGGGCTCATTAATAATTGATGTGTGGTCAGTGATACGTGAGAAACACGAGAGATGAATCACCGCTCTGAGCATGAGCATCTGGAATGATGAGCTCAGAAAAAACGAGTTTATTCTTGTTTTATAGCTATTAAAAATAAAGTATTGCAGCGATATCACACAATTCACCAATTAGAGCACACCAAGAGCTAAATTAAGATGTTTTTGAACTGTTTGTGTGAAAATGAAATATTTGCGGCTGCCTAACTGAAATCACTGCCTCCGATCAGCGCGCACAGTGTCTCAGAGCTCAAAACAAACGAATTTATTCTTGTTTAAGAGCTTTTTAAAATAAATTATTGCCATAAATGCACACAATACATCCATTATAACACAACACGAGCTAAATGCAGGTGTTTGTGACCCGTTTAAGTGTGCAAGACTATTTGAAAGCGCGACTGGCAGAATAACATATATCTCTCGAGCTGCAGGATTCTGCCTTTCGTCGTAAGAACGAACACATCACGGACAAGATTATTTCAAAATACATAATAGCTTGGCTAATATAAACGAAAACAGCCACGTGAACATAAACTGTTGAGAATTAAATCTGAAGTGGATCTACTGGATTTTAATATTAAGTGACCGCATATACCAGCTGCTTCTGTCTTCAATTTTAATCTATATAAAAAAATTAAACTCATTCATCTTGGCTGCTTTTTTAATGTGTGTACGTATTTATTTATTATTTTGCTCTAACAAGACTTAATCTATATTTAATTAAATCAATTACATTTTATTTTACATTTGATTTGTCCATTTCTGCATCTAAACGCCTAAAAACCTAAAACATGCTCTATTATACTATTGTTAGCAATTTCTTTATCGTCCAAGTTATCTGGTGTACACGCTTTTATTTTCATAATAAACTCGTTTGTTAGATTATACACAGTTATAGTGGTCTATAATAAATATTGACAGGTTTTATTCAAGATGTTTAGAATGATCGCCGTAGGCTAATTTTTTAAAATGTAAATCCAAAAAAAAAAAAAAAAAAAAAAAAAATTTAAATAAATTAAAAACATTGGAAAAGAATAACTTGTACTTTTTTATACATTTTGTATAGTTTCATAGTTTATGCATTATAGTTATAAAAACAAACAAATTGAAAGTGAAAGTGAAGTGACATTCAGCCAAGTATGGTGACCCATACTCAGAATTTGTGCTCTGCATTTAACCCATCCGAAATGCACACACACAGAGCAGTGAACACACACACACACACTGTGAGCACACACCCAGAGCAGTGGGCAGCCATTTATGCTGCGGCGCCCGGGGAGCAGTTGGGGGTTCGATGCCTTGCTCAAGGGCACCTAAGTCGTGGTATTGAAGGTGGAGAGAGAGCTGATCATGCATTCCCCCCACCCACAATTCTGTCCGGCCCGAGACTAGAACCCACAACCCTTCGATTGGGAGTCCAACCCTCTAACCATTAGGCCACGACTTCCCCCAAAATTTAGCCACTCACATAGAAATCTTAGGCCTTATCCTTTTCTGACAGTTTTAGGGATTTTTAAAAATCCTAAAAAACCTTATTTGTGCTGCAAATAATAATTTCAAACTAATTTGATACTGACCTCTGATATCCTGTGACATTATAATTATTTGAATTTACATAATCTCATGGATGTAACAGTAAATCTGTTCAGCTCACAGATCAAGACTAAGCTCTAATGCAAGCAGAACTTTCACAAATGCTTTTAGGTCAATAAAATCATTATAAAACACTTACAAATCATTTAAGGGATTTGATAACACTGTAAAATAATGTCTAATTTGTTAAGATTAGCAAATGCATTGATAACACTTTATAATAACTGCACTCATTAGTAAATAGTCAGTTCATGCTTCATAAAGCCTTGTCCCAATATTAATAGTCAGTAGTAAGCAGTTTATAAATACAGCTATAAATAGCTTGTTCTTGGTTTATAAGCACATTTATTAAAAAGGAGAGTAAAGGGTCAGTTATCTTCCTATGAAAAAAATAAATAAAAAATAAACAAACAACAACACTGATTGATACAGAACTCATAAATGTTATTGTGGATTTATGATAAACTCAGCCTGTAAATGAATTCATTCTCCTCCAAGAAGACACAAGTAGTTCACACCAAACTGTTTTAACATGAAGCCATATACTGAAGATGTTAAATTGCGAATGGGTTTAGGATACCTTAAATGGTGTGGCCATAGCGATTTATTAAAGTAACATAAAAAAATACAATAGTAATTTTACTATATCTTTAAAATTTTTAATTCCAACTCTTCATAATTTTTTATATACGTAGAAGTCATCATTTGAAGGAAGCACAGTAAGTTTCATAGCTTTATCATTTTCAAGAGCCAACATAAATTTAAAACTATCATAACATATAAATCAAGCTTGCAATTCTTAGTACCAATAATGGCCACCAGATGGAGCTATAGGATTACTTTTAAATAATTATTGTAGAAACAAGTATGATTTAAATCATTTATAGAAATCTTTCAAAGAAAAATAATATGAATTTTATGTATTTTACTGATAAAATGACATTCACTTAATTAGAATAACAAGCTGAAGTATTGTGAACTGTATATTAAGAATAATTCTTTATAGGCTTTATGGACAGATACGTTTGAGTGACTTGAAGGATCAGCACCACCATCCTCTTTTACCAGTTTAAAAGAATGTATCTTACAGTACAGGTGCGGATGAATTTTGAATGGCTTGAATGGTTTGTCGTGGTGATTTTTTAAAATATTAGTAAAAAAGTAACCAGTAAATGTCTTTTATTTTTTTAAGTGCAGCTTCTAAACACTTAAAAAAAATGTACACATAGAAGACAAGTCATTCTGAGGAAATATGCATAGTTTCATGACTATACAACACTATATGGATGATAGAAAATTAAAAAAACTATCATACATCTGATGTCACTCTGTCCCTCTGTCACTGTGGGTAATGTGTGTGTGTGTGTGTGTGTGTGTGTGTGTGTTAAGTAAATTAGTTGTGAAACTATCAGGGAGCATTTAGTCTCCAGTGCCAACATTTTACAGAACTGCCACTTTCCTGGAGTCTCAGAATTACAATGTGTCAGGTTCTGAGAAATCAAAGATTCCAAAAAATGATTTAATTAGAATACCATGAAGTATTGTGAAATACTATATATTAAGACTTTATATATAGGCTTTATGAACAGATTAGAGTGACTCGTGAAGGACCAGCACCACCTCCTCTTGTCCGATGGTTTGAGGAATATATTTTCCTGAATCCGGGTTAAGATTTAGGAGCTCATTTTTATTCCACCTCCTTTCCTGAAAGTCTGTCTTGCAGAATTGACTAAAAATTAATCTTCACATTAATTCCTAATTATTTTGCAATTATTTTTGTCAGTTCTTCTTGACCTGTTTTTTTTTTTCTTCTTCTTTTCTGACCTCATGACCCAGTCAGCATTTTGTACAATGGTCAAATCTTAACTTATCCATTCTGTATTGCATTTGTGTTTGATATTCTCATGGGTATTTCATAATTTCGACTTTGAGTTAAAAACGTTTGAGTTAAAACTCTTTTTTAGCGCATTTCATCTGTAAAAGAAAACATGCCTAATGATTCTGCACATGAATATAAGGAGTTTTTCTCTTCCAGCTTTCCTGGACTATTGTATAGCACTCATAAATGATTAAATAAAAAAAATGGTAGTTATTAAGATTGATATGGCTTGGAATTGGTAAAATGTGCTTGGAAAAAAAATCACAATAAAACAATGTTTTAATGTTTAAGTTTGGAATATTAAATGACATGAATGAATGCTATATAAATATTGTTCATGTTAACATAATGTTTATAAATGAAATCTTATTGTAAAGTGTTACTAAATATATATATATAATATTATATATATATA